>NC_057795.1:107408312-107688409 GCF_018294505.1 Triticum aestivum
CGTGCCGTGTTTGGCAGCTGCCTGTTTCGTTAGGAATTTGGGCCTATTTAACTTCTCTTTGTGTTTCTGAGACTGTGTGAACCTTGGGTATTCGTGACGCTGCCATGTGGCTTTATTTATAAAGTCGGGCTTTGGCCTTTTCTCTAAAAAAAATACAAGACTGACCTACCAAAATTCATGAAATTTAAATACTAAAAACGTGAAAAGGCATATCTACTAACATGAACTCTTGCCACGTGAAACGTTCACTTGATGCCGTTTTACTAAATTGATTCATCAATTTTCACTGTGTATTCAACGCAACTTCCTTGAGCACGTGAAATTCGCTGTCATGATTGGATGTCGGTTATAGATTCACTTTTTTCAGCATGAACCATAACTTCCTCTCGTTTCTTCCTTACCCAAGGCGGTTACGGCACACTAGTAGAAAACGAGGCTTTATTACCGGTTTATAAGGGTCTTTAGTGCCGGTTCTGCAACCGGCACTAAAGGGTGGAGACTAAAGCCCCCCCCCCCTTTAGTACCGGTTCAGCACGAACCGCCACTAAAGGCCCACCACGTGGTGTGAGCTCGCGTCGTGGTATGGAGGACCTTTAGTACCGGTTGGTAAAACCAACCAGTACTAAAGGTTTTTTTAAAAAAATTGAAAATTTTGGAAAAAAATGATTTTTTTTTTATTTTCAATTTTCTGAATTATTTGATGATTTAGTCTCTAATCACCCATCTTAACTGCTCGAGTGTGGATCACTCATTCCAAATTGTCTAACTTCCCGGTCGGTCACCCATCCTCTCACTACTCCAGCTTGAGCATGCTTAACTTCCGAGTTCTATTCTCCCTCGTTTCCAAGTCTGCACTTGTTGTTTTCCTGACAATAGTAAGATGTCAATCCTATTAACCCTCAGAAGTTTAGCTTGAGCATTAAGTCACATGTTTCACTGTTTGAGTTTGAAACTATTATTCTAAAAAACAATAATTATTTAGTAACACTAATATTTCTTGAATAAGTAGTTTGACCATAGTTTGACCACATTTTGACCAGATTTGACCAAAATTCAAAAAAAAAACTTAGATACTTATTTAGTAACACTAATATTATTGCGTAATTATTTAGTAACACTCTATATTTCTTGAATCAGTTGTTTGACCGGTTTGACAAGATTTAACAAAAATTATAAAAAACATAAATTAGAGCATATCTTTTTTTCCTTTTACAATTTTGTCATTTCAAAAATTGTCCTAAACCATAAACCCGGGACTTAAAACGTCGGAAACTCTATGCTAAACAGTAAAAACTAAGGGTTTAAACCATAAAACCTAACCCTAAACTCTGAAATCTAAACCCTAGCACTAAACGCTAAAAACGTCTAAAAATGTCTAAAACGTCCAAAAACTATTATATATATTTTTCTGAATTAGGATGATTTAGTCTAAAAAACGTCAATCTTTTTGTTCTGCAAATTTTGATATATTATATGTATTTTTCTGAATTAGGATGATTTAGTTATGATTTTTCCAAGTTTGAAAATTGCCATATAGTCCCGGTTTGTGTCTCCAACCGGGACTATAGGTTAGATCTCTTTAGTGCCGGTTCGTGGCACGAACCGGTACTAAAGGTTGGCCCTTTAGTACCGGTTTGTGCCACAAACCAGGACTAAAGGGGCCCGTGGGGCCCCAGCCTGACGCCAGCCTGCCATCACCCCTTTAATATCGGTTCGTGGCACGAACCGGTACTAAAGGTTCAACACGAACCGGCACTAATGCATAGCCGTTTGAACCGGTACTAATGGTACCATTAGTACCGGGCCAAAATCGAACCGGGACTAATGTGTCTCATATAAGGTCCTTTTTCTACTAGTGGCAGACTTTTCACTCCAGGCTTCATTGGTTAGTCTATGGATTCGTCTCCCCTCTGCTTGCCGCTCCGACAGCCGGTGGCGGGGAGGGTAATCCCGATGTCTCAGCTACGGTTAGTAGTTTAGGTTAGGGTTTTTTAGTCCTTCCAGGTGCGGCGCTCGGACAGATGGCGGTGCTTCTTCTTCTTTAAGTTTTTCTTTAGGGTTTTGATTCTCCTTAAGTTTGTTCGATTGGACTTGAAATCTTAAAGTGTGGTAGAAAGAACTACTTGTAGTTTTCTCTACGACACTTTAGAGTCTTTCTATTATATTATCTTTGGATCTACATAGAATATATTAGTAGATTGAAATAGTTAAGTAGTGTAATTCAATTTCTTTTTTCAGTGCATCCACTTAATTTCAATCAGGTCAAAATAAAAAAAATCTAAGATAATTCTTCAAGAAACAATCCATGGAAGGAAAGAAAAATAATACTCTCTCCTTCCCAAAATATAAGGCGCGGTTTGACTTTCCTGGTCTTCGTTGCACAACTTGTTTATAATTTTCATGCATTGTATGTCTATAAAATTAGCATACATACATATGAAATAAAATTCTTTTGCAAGACAAACGATGATGCCATTTATACATGTTCAATCAATATACTTTGATATATATTGGTGGTCCAAATTGTACATCAAAGACCGTAAAAAGTCAATTGTGTCTTATATTTTGGGAAAGAGGGGGTATTAAATAGACTATAGTAAAAAGTTGAAGGAAAAGAAAAATACCAGCAAATCTTTCATGCTTAAATATCCCACGTGAGCATAAAAATTATTCTAAGAATAAGGAAAGAGTATAAAACAAAAGGAAAATGTGTGATACGCCGTGAATAGTTTCGTAGAAGAAAGTCTAAATTTCGGAAGTACAAAAACTTTTTTAACCATTCGTCATTTCTAGTAGAAATCCCAACGGAGCTCCGGCATAGATGTCTTTATATTCGAAAAAAGAATGGACGTCGGTTCACTGGACGAATAAGTAAGTTTACTTTAGCTGGTGTTAGGTGGACGGAAGCAGCTAATAAAGAGCAATGCTCATATAGACACGCGGATATGGTCTTCTAGTTGACTCGGTACCATGCACAACACGCGTAGCCAATTTTTCCCCAACTGCTACATGATGCATGAGTATATAAACACATGTCCAGCCAGCCATCAACGCATCACCACATCCATCTCTAGTTTGTAAAGAATCTGGAGAGCTAGGGCCATCAAACTGATCCATAGTTAGTTGCTTCGAGAATTAGCTCCCAGCCATGAGGTTCTCCACTTTAATGTTTGCGTGGGCTGCGGCGGTGCTGCTCGCCGTGGCCGCCATCTCGGCGGTGGCGGACGCATCGCCTCCGCCGTCCAAGTTTCTGAAGGTCGGGTTCTACAAGCACACGTGCCCGCAGGCCGAGGACATCGTGCGCGATGCCGTCCGCCGCGCCGTCGCCCGGAACCCCGGCTTCGCTCCTGGCCTCATCCGCATGCATTTCCACGACTGCTTCGTCAGGGTAAGCAACCGTTGTAAATATATGCATGCCTCCACGTGTACATGCATGTACCTGATCTGACCGTTGGTTTTGTGTGGTTCAACACGTATAGGGTTGTGACGGCTCTTTGCTGATCAACTCGACGCCGGGGAACATCGCCGAGAAGGACTCGGTGGCGAATAACCCTAGCATGCGTGGCTTCGAGGTCATCGACGACGCCAAGGCAGCCCTAGAGGCGAGCTGCCCGCGCACCGTCTCCTGTGCCGACGTGCTCGCCTTCGCGGCGCGCGACGGGGCATACCTTGCCGGCGGCATCAACTACCGTGTCCCATCTGGCCGCCGTGATGGCCGCATGTCAATTGCCGACGAGGTGCTCAACAACAACGTGCCGCCTCCAACTGATGAGGTCGCGGAGCTCGTGGCCAGCTTCAAGCGCAAGGGACTCTCTGCAGATGACATGGTCACGCTCTCAGGTGCACACACCATCGGTCGCTCTCACTGCTCCTCTTTCACGCAGCGTATCCACAACTTTTCCGGCGAAGTCGGACGGACCGACCCGTCCATTGACAAGTCCTACGCGGCGGAGCTTAGGCGACAATGCCCTCCATCGACGGACAACCCGAGCGACCTCACAACGGTGCCGCTGGACCCGATCACACCCCGGGAGTTCGACAACCAGTACTTCAAGAACGTGCTGGCGCGCAAGGTGCCGCTCACCTCTGACCAAACGCTGCTCACTAGCCCCCAGACCGCCGGCATCGTCGCGTTCCACGCCGCCGTGGAGAAGGCGTGGCGGGCCAAGTTCGCTGCCGCTATGGTCAAGATGGGCAATGTCGAGGTGCTTACTGGTCACGAGGGGGAGATAAGAGAGAAGTGCTTTGCCGTCAACCACCACTAGTCAATCATTCTACAACCATTCCTATGCATAGCTAATATAAATATACATATGCTTGTGTGTACGTCAGTCGAAGTGTACGTATGTTATTTGTGTATGTGATGTCATTTGTAAAGTGATTTTCTTGTTAGTTGTTTGTGTACGTCAAAAAGAATAATACTACATGGAAAAACTATTTGTTGTGTATGGGTAATAATTTTCAAAGTGATTTATTGTTGGTTGTTTGTGTATGTCAAAAAGAGTACATAGTACTATACATCAGAAATAATAATTGTTTTCCCGGCAAAGAAAAAGAATAATTGTTTCGTATGGGTATGGGTGAGATTAGTTTTTGGGTTTATTTACATAGCTAAAAGTGTCACCCACAAAGAAAAAGAATAAAAGTGCCTAATGCTCCATTTTTTTGTGTTGAGAATTAGTCTTCGATAAGAACATCAATTTTGTGTTGGGATTAGTTTTTTGGTTTATTTACATAGCTAGAAGTTTGACCCCAAAAAAGAGAGTAAAAGTAGCTAATGCTCCAAAAAAATTGAGGGTTAGTTCTTGGATAAGAACATTGATTTTTAAGAGGAGGAGGAGGGGGGGGGGGGGGGGGCGCTAGGCAAACCAAAATAGTTAGCTAGCTATTTGCAATGTGGGGGGGGGGGGGGGGTTCTATTTACCGCCCTGGTCGATGGATATCGATAAAAACCCGCACACCCCCACCCCTTAGCGTACGCATGCTACAAAGGCCGACCCATTCCAGGGTATTTTCTATGTCTTTTTCCAGCCGTTCTTGAGAAGGTTCGAGAACCTTCCCAGGACCTTTTCTGTGTTTCTTTTTACCAACCTTTTATTCCATTTCCCTTTCCTTTTTCGTATTTTTAAAAAATTTCATTTCATGAGCATTTTAATGTGTAAACTTTTTGGTTTTTTTTCTATTTTCTCTTTCCTTTTTCATTTCCACATTTTCAAATTCGGGAATAATTATCAAAAATTGCAAAAATAAGTTCTAGAATATTTTTTATTTTTATGAACATTTTTTAAGTCAGTAAACATTTTATTTAATTTCCCAACATTTTAAATTCATGAATACTATTGAAATTGATGGTTTTTTAATTTAGGAACATTTTAGCAATTCATGGTCATTTTTTGAATTGGTAAACAACTTGTGAATCCATAAATATTTTTTGAAATTCTTGAATATTTTCTAAATGAGTGAACACTTTTAAATATTTATGAGCATTTAATAAAAGTCGGAACATCTTAAAATCAAAACCCTTTTTCAAATTCATGATTTTTTGGGAATTTATTTATCTTAAATCCCTAAAGATTGATTTTAAACTTTGTGGGCATTCTTTAAATTAAAAACGTCTTCCAAACTTAGTGAACATTTTTTTACAATTCAGCTTTCTTTTTAAAAAATCCCAAACATTTTTGGAGAGGTAAAAAAATGAATGCAAAGAAAAGCCAAAAGGAAACAAAAAAAAGTAGGGGCGCCTCGCCCCGCACATGGGGCTGCGATTTCGGGTCGTGCGGTGCGTGTTAGCTCGCCATGTAATCAGAGGCGCCATGTACCAATGTGAAATTTAATAAGGTTCATGGATTTTAAAATACATTTTTTATAATTTATTAAAAACACGAATTGAAAAAAAATGGTCATGATTTTTCCAAAAAAAAAACTCACAAATTTTGAAAACGCTTTTGAATTTAAAAAATGTTCACAAATTTTTTAACTAGAATTCATGAATTTTTATCATGTACTATATGAATTATAGCCAGTAGTTAAATGTATGGATTTAATCCAATATTTATTCTCAAGTTTTATCATGTTTTGTCGCCTCTAGTTCCACTACAACGCCACTATCGCGTCGCGTCGGCACAAGGTCAGATGAGACTCGCCATGCTGCAAGGAATCCGGATCCACGAGCCCGACGGTCATGCCTTCGGTCATCGAACGATTGTCTTTTTCGAAAGATCCAGCTTGGCTGGGTTCATTAGATTTAGCGGGGGGTAGACAAAGTACAAAAGATGATCAAATGATCAAAGGCAAGTAAAAATCAGAGAGTTTCTTCAGGGGCGAGAGGCCACCCACTTTTCTCGCATATTCGGGTGTGTTTGGTTGCGTTCTCGTCTCAGCATAGTTGTTCATTCTTCATGCATACTCAACTCAACACCCCTCTTCATGCATGCTCAACCAGGGATGGAGCCAGGATTTAGAGATGAGGGGGGCGAACGCGATAACAATCATTCAGGACACACAATGCAAGAATATAGTCACAAAAGTTGCGTTGATAAAAATCTTAGCAATTCCTGTGGTTATGTTCATATGATGTACTTCCATTTGTATCAACTTCTTATACTTCTTGTGGTGTCACAATATACTGATCATCAATTTGCACAGTAACTAGATTGGAGTTGAGTTATCATCTGCAACCGGTTAACTTAAAAGGAATTTGAGATCCAACAGTAAGAGCATCCAAGTTGGAAACATCAGATTTGTAAAATGAATATATTTCTGTTGCCTTTATCGATCTTACCTTGAGTTAAAGAGAGTGGTTTTTATCTCTAATGGCATTGCTAATCTAAATAGTAAATTTGACCACCAGCAAATTGCATTATGCAATTGTTCTAATTTTCCAATTCACGGGCATCTAGTACTGATAGATTGTACTTTGTAGCCTGCATTAGTATATTGACGTGTGTACCTTAAACATTGAGCTAGAGTGCCAAGGTCGCGCGATGAAGCAGGCAAGCAGCCGTGATCGCTGCTTCGATGGAGTGAACTAGTCGTGCACATCATTAATATTTACCGTGACATCATGTTCATCACATGGTGCGAACTAAAATCAATTGGCCTTAAAAAGGTCCCAATTAATTTCTTCCTCTTCATCTATAAAGACATGAGTAGACAGTCAAATATTTTCTGATCAATTTCTATCAGTTTCAGGGTACAAATTAGTAAAACAGATCATAAACTATAAATCTAGAAGTTAACAGTTAAGACTAACTGCAGATCTGCGAATCGTGGCCGTGCTTGCGCTGAACTGGAGGTTGAGTAAATCGCTTCTTTCAGCCGTAGATGGTTGACGTCATCATGGCAGCGAGCAGCTGAGCAACGTCTCTAGATCGATCTACAACGCGCCGGCCCCGAGCGAAGACGACCGAGCAATGAAGATGAATAGAATAGCGAGCAGGCTGCTAGGCTTGATCGGATCGTATATCCAAGACTAGGCCTGTAGCACTTTTTTAGGGAAGACTAGCCTTGATTTTGTTTGTTTTGGGCTGTTGTGAGTAGCAAGTAATGCCTAATGCCTAATGGGCTTGAGTTGGCCTCGCCCTCTGAATCCGTTTCTGTGCTCAACTTAACACCCCTCTTTATACATGCTCTCTTCATGCATACTTCTAGTGTATTTGTGCTAAGGTAGTGTGGACTCATGCACCCTCCATGCACTCTACCAAACACCTAAAAAGTGGGTCAAGAAAGGAACTCTTGGGCTCATGCACCCTACCAAACACACCAAAATTTCTGTTCTCACAACTAAATCTCCCAACGGGGTCTCTATGGCTTTGGCTCCCGCTAAGAGCAACTCTAGCAGACCCTGTAAAAGGCCCCAACCCGCAAAATAACCGCCAAAATGTGGGTCGGCGCGAAAAATCCCGCCCGAACAGACACCGCAAACGCGGCCGGCTCGCAAAATTTTTTGAGGGCAGTGGCAAAACCTCGGCCCCAACCCGCGTATTCGCGGGTTTCCGCCTCCCCTATGGTGCCCCGTATCGCAGTGAAGCGGTTGGCGGGAGGGACATTTTAGCCCGCGCCCCTTTCCCCGCCTCCTTCCGCCGCCGCCCGCCATAGGTTCCGCCCATCCGCCGCTGCCGATTCCGGCCAAATCTGCGGGTGGAATCGCGCCGCCGGGGCATCCCTCACCCTCCACCACCGCTGGGCTGCCCCCCGGATCCGGCAAAAAGAGTCGCCCCTCGTCGATGTCGCCGCCGTGGATCGACCGCCCTCGAGCCGGCCCTCGTCGCCGTCCGGGGTCGACCGCCCTCGAGCCGCCCCCTTGTAGCCGGCGGTTAGTGTTTGTTTGTGCTTCGTGTCGAGCGCTCTGCATAGTTGGTTGACGCGGCGTGTGCTTCTCGTTCATGTAGATGGAATTGAGCCCGTGCGAGAAGTTTTTGCTCTCTGATTCGTCTGATTCCTATGACTCGGATGTTGAGACGATGCTTTCAAACTTTCAGCAGCAGACATTAGTGATGGCTCTTGCCGTCAAGGAGCACGAAGACGAGAATCGAAAGAGGCGGCGAGGATCGACCGTCGGTCGTCTTTGCATTCCTCGGAATCGCCATCTCGGGAACGAGATGTTGATGCAAGACTATTTCACAGAGAATCCATCATATCCTCCAGACCTCTTCCGGAGAAGGTACCGAATGCGCCGATCCCTCTTTGTGAAAATTATTCAAGCTTGCGAGGCAAATTGTCGGTATTTTACTCAACGAAGAAATGCTACGCGCTTGAAGGGATTTGGTGCATATCAAAAAATCTCGGCAGTTATGGCGTTCCGGCTGGCCTGGCATATGGCGTTCCGGCTGGCTATGCCGATTGCATATGGCGTACCGGCTGGCTATACCGATTGCATATGGCGTTCCGGCTGGCTATGCCGATGAGTATCTTCGAATTGGTGAAGATACATCAATTGAGTCAGTTCATAGATTTGCCAAAGTGATCATCCGTGTCTTTGGTCCTGAATATATTCGGGCACCCAATGAGGATGACACAAAAAATTTGATGTCATCTAATGAGAGGAGAGGTTGGCCTGGCATGCTAGGTAGCATTGATTGTATGCATTGGACTTGGAAAAATTGCCCGAAGGCGTGGCAGGGAATGTATTGTGGCAAGTCTCGTGATGCAACAATTGTGCTAGAGGCCGTAGCATCCGTGGATTTGTGGATTTGGCATTGCTTCTTTGGTATGCCAGGCACTCTCAATGATATCAATGTGTTACAACGGTCTCATTTGTTTGCTAGGCTTGCTAGTGGCGATGCTCCTGCTTGCAACTAAACTTTAAATGGGCATGAATACACAAAAGGATACTATCTTGCAGATGGTATATACCCTCCTTGGTGCACATTTGTCAAGAGCATCAAAGAACCCAAAACTAAAAACTATGTGAATTTGCAAGGATGCAAGAGGCAGCCCGAGAAGACATTGAAAGAGCATTCATGGTTTTGCAATATAGGTTTGCCATTGTTCGTGGTCCTGCTCGTCGTTGGGACAAGTGTGATAACCCACAAGTGTAGGGATTGCAACAGCTTTCGAGGGTGAAGTACAACCCAAATTTATTGATTCGATACAAGGGGAGCCAAAGAATATTCTTGAGTATTAGCAGTTGAGTTGTCAATTCAACCACACCTGGATAAATTAGTATGTGCAGCAAAGTATTTAGTAGCAAAGTAGTATAATAGTAAAGGTAACGGTGGCAAAAGTAAAGATAATGGTTTTTGGGTTTTTGTAATAGTTGTAACGGTAGCAACAGAAAAGTAAATAAGCGAAGAACAATATGTGAAAAGCTCGTAGGCAATGGATCGGTGATGGATAATTATGCCGGATGCGATTCCTCATGTAATAGTTATAACATAGGGTGACACAGAACTAGCTCCAGTTCATCAATGTAATGTAGGCATGTATTCCGTAAATAGTCATACGTGCTTATGGAAAAGAACTTGCATGACATCTTTTGTCCTACCCTTCTGTGGCAGCGGGGTCCTAGCGGAAACTAATGGATATTAAGGCCTCCTTTTAATAGAGAACCGCAACAAAGCATTAGCACATAGTGAATACATGAACTCCTCAAACTACGGTCATCACCGAGAAGTATCCCGATTATTGTCACTTCGGGGTTGTCGGATCATAACACATAATAGGTGACTATAGACTTGCAAGATAGGATCAAGAACACACATATATTCATGAAAACATAATAGGTTCAGATCTGAAATCATGGCACTCGGGCCCTAGTGACAAGCATTAAGCATAGCAAAGTCATAGCAACATCAATCTCAGAACATAGTGGATACTAGGGATCAAACCCAACAAAACTAACTTGATTACATGGTAAATCTCATCCAACCCATCACCGTCCAGCAAGCCTACGATGGAATTACTCACGCACGGCGGTGAGCATCATGAAATTGGTGATGGAGGATGGTTGATGATGACGACAGCGACGAAACCCCCTCTCCGGAGCCCCGAATGGACTCCAGATCAGCCCTCCCGAGAGAGATTAGGGCTTGGCGGCGACTCCGTGTCGTAAAATGCGATGAAACTTTCTCTTTGAATTTTTTCTCCCCGAACGTGAATATATGGATTTGGAGTTAAGGTCGGTGGAGGTACAGGGGGCCCACGAGATAGGGGGCGCGCCCTATAGGGGGGGCGCCCCCCTGTCTCGTGGACAGGCCCTGGGCCCCCTGATGTATTTCTTTCGCCCAGAAATTCTTATTAATTCCAAAAAGTGCCTCCATGGATTTTCAGGACATTCCAAGAACTTTTCTTTTCTACACATAAAACAACATCATGGCAGTTCTGCTGAAAACAACGTGGGTCCGGGTTAGTTTCATTCAAATCATGCAAGTTAGAGTCCAAAACAAGGGCAAAAGTGTTTGGAAAAGTAGATACGTTGGAGACGTATCAACTCCCCCAAGCTTAAACATTTGCTTGTCCTCAAGCAATTCAGATGATAAACTAAAAGTGATAAAGAAAAACTTTTACAAACTCTGTTTGCTCTTGTTGTTGTAAACATGAAAAGCCAGCATTCAAGTTTCAGCAAATATTATGAACTAACCATACTCACAATAGCAGCCCTTTCTGAGACCGCAAAACATAAATGCAGAGCACCTTTAAAGATCAAGGACTGACTAAAAATTGTAATTCATGGTAAAAGAGATCCAGTCAAGTCATACCCAATATAAGTCAATAGTAATGAATGCATAGTGTGCTCTCCAGCGGGTGCTTTTTAATAAGAAGGGTGATGACTCAACATAAAAGTAAATAGATAGGCCCTTCGCAGAGGAAAGCAGGGATTTGTAGAGGTTCCAGAGCTCGATTTTAAAATAGAGATTGAATAACATTTTGAGCGGCATACTTTCACTGTCAACGCAACAACTATGAGATGGTTGTATCTTCCATACTACATGCATTAGGTAGTTCCCAAATAGAATGGTAAAGGTTTATACTCCCCCAACCACCAACAAGCATCAATCCATGGCTTGCTTGAAACAACGAGTGCCTCCAACTAACAACAGCCCTGGGGGAGTTTTGTTTAATTATTTTGATTTGCTTTGATCTTTTTGGATCATGGGACTGGGCATCCCGGTTACCGACCCTTTCTCGTGAATGAGGAGTGGAGTCCACTCCTCTTGAGAATAACCCACCTAGCATGGAAGATATAGGCAGCCCTAGTTGTAACATGAGCTGCTCGAGCATACAAAACAGAATTTAATTTGAAGGTTTGGAGTTTGGCACATACAAATTTACTTGGAACGGCAGGTAAATACCGCATATAGGAAGGTATAGTGGACTCATATGGAACAACTTTGAGGTTTAAGGAGTTTGGATGCACAAGCAGTATTCCCGCTTAGTACAGGTGAAGGTTAGCAAAACACTGGGAAGCGACCAACTGAGAGAGCGACAACAATCATAACATGCATTAAAATTAATTCACACCGAGTACAAGCATGAGTAGGATATAATCTACCATGAACATAAATATTATGAAGGCTATGTTGATTTGTTTCAACTACATGTGTGAACATGTGCCAAGTCGAGTCACTCAATTCATTAAAGGAGGATACCATCCCATCATATCACATCATAATCATTCTAATAGCATGTTGGCACGCAAGGTAAACCATTATAACTCATAGCTTATCAAGCATGACACAAGCAACTATAATCTCTAAATGTCATTGCAAATATGTTTACTTCATAATAAGCTGACTTACAAACGATGAACTCATCATATTTACAAAAACAAGAGAGGTCGAGTTCATACCAGCTTTTCTCATCCCAATAAGTCCATCATATATCGTCATTATTGCCTTTCACTTGCACGACCAAGCAATGTGTATAATAATAAGAGTGCACGTGCATTGGACTAAGCTGGAATCTGCAAGCATTCAACTCAATAGAGAAGAGAAGTAATATGGGCTCTAAGTTAAATAAACAATCAAGAATATGACAGCCACTAAACATTTTCAATATGGTCTTCTCGACCCCCAAAGGAAAGAAAAGAAAAGAAAACTATTTACATGGGAAAGCTCCCAACAAGTAAGAAGAAGAACTATAAATCTTTTTAGGTTTTCATTTTAATTTCTACTGCAAGCAAGGAAATTAAACTAACTAATTTTTTGGTTTTTATTAAGGTTTATCAAACACACAAGAAGAAAACTAGAAAAAGAAATTTAAACTAGCATGGATAATACAATGAAAGAGTATGAGCACCGACGACTAGTGTGTGAACATGAATGTAAAGTCGGTGAGATATACTTACTCCCAAGCTTAGGCTGTTGGCCTAAGTTGGTCTGGTACCAAGGACCGCCTGGCTGATATCCATAAGTGAAACCGGGGTCGTACTAAGATGCGGCGACAACCGCCTCCTGAGCTGCAGCGTGTTGGCGAGCTGCCTCCGCTCTCCTCTCGTGTTCAGTTGCTTCCTCCCTGGTGACAACATATCTTCCTTTTGCCTGATAATCAAAAAGGTAGGGAGCAGGAAGAGTAACATAGATGACGTTGCGTCTGTCATAGGTTAGTCGATATTGGAGGAATTGTTCATTCCTCCCAAGAAATTGATGACTGACCATAGCATCATAATCCAAATAAACAGGATGTATTATCATATGTCCCTCTCGTGGGGCTATACCAAGATAATTAGCCACACGGGTTGCATAAATTCCTCCAAAGAAATTTCCCTTTCTACTATTATTCTGCAATCTACGTGCAACCATTGCCCCCAAGTTATAACCTTTAAAACCTAACACAACACTCTTGAGGACACACAGATCAGGGACACACATGTGACATGCTTCATCCTTACCGTTAATACATCTACCAATGAAGAGAGCAAAATAATGTATAGCAGGAAAATGAATGCTCCCTATGGTAGCTTGTGCTATGTCCCTAGATTCTCCCACAGTAATACTAGCAAGAAAATCTCTAAATTCAGATTTGTGAGGATCATTAATATTACCCCACTGCGGGAGTTTGCAAGCAGTTGTGAAATCCTCAAAATCCATGGTATAAGATGTATCATAAATATCAAACAGGACACTAGGAGAATTACGCGTACAATTATATTTAAACATCCGTACAAAGGAATCAGTCAATTGATAGTACTGAGGACACTTATCTTGTAAGAAGTCCTCCAGCTCAGCATTACGCACATACGCGTCAAATTCCTCCTTAAAGCCTGCTTTGACCATAAAATCATCGGATGGCCACTCACAAGCTCGTACGTCCGCGTCCCTCGGCAATTCAACATCTTGCTAACGTATAGCAATCCTTGGCCCTTTCTTTGCCGAAGAACGACCTTGGTACATTCTTCTAAGCACAATTCTTTTTCTGAAAATTTCAGAAATTTTAGTAACTTCAAAATAAAAGTGAATAAAACTGAACAAGATTGGTAGCAACTACTCCTACAAGTGCCTAGAGCCTTTATCATGCATTAGAATTGCTTGGGACCTCATAAATTTAACATGCAAGCTCAAGAACATGGTCACCTAAGCAGCAAAAATTTGCAATGAATAAAGCACTAGAACAAAAACTAATAGGACCAATGGAGGAGTCACATACCAAGCAACAATCTCCCAAAGCAGTTTTGTGAATGGAGCTTTGAGCAAGGAGATCGAAAATCACAGCAAAACGAGCTAGATTTCGTGCTTGAGCTGGATGGGGATTTTTTTGGGTAGAAGATGAAGTGTGTGGATGCTGGCATAAGTGGAGGGGAGCCACCAAGGGCCCACGAAACTGGGGGCGCCCTATAGGGGGGCGCACCCTCCTCTCTCATGGCCTAGTGCTTTCCCTTCCTGCAGTGTTTTCAGTGCCTAAAATCCTCAAATAATACATAAAAAATCATACTAAATTTGCAGGGCATTTGGAGCACTTTTATTTTCGGGATATTTTTTAATATACGAATAATTAAAAAACATACGGATAATACTATTTTTGCTTTATTTATTCTAAATAACAGAAAGTAAAAAGAGGGTATAGAAGGTTGTGCCTTCTAGTTTCATCCATCTCATCATCATCAAAATGAATCCACTAACAAGGTAGATCAAGTCTTGTTAACAAACTCATTCCGAATAATCACGTAACCGGAGAAATTTCGAATAACACTAAGTTACCTCAACAGGGATATGAAAATCCCCAACAATAAGAATATCATACTTTTTCTTGACACTAGGGAGAGGAAATTCAAAACCTCCAATAATAATAGTTGGAACTTTTCCAATAGAATTGATGCTATGAACTTGAGATTGTTTCCTCGGAAAGTGTATCGTATGCTCATTACCATTAACATGAAAAGTGACATTGCCTTTGTTGCAATCAATAACAGCCCCTGCAGTGTTCAAAAAAGGTCTACCAAGGATAATAGACATACTATCGTCCTCGGGAATTTCAAGAATAACAAAGTCCTTTAAGATAGTGACATTTGCAACCGCAACAGGCACATCCTCACAAATACTGACAGGTATAGCAGTTGATTTATCATCCATTTGCAAAGATATTTTAGTAGGTGTCAACTTATTCAATTCAAGTCTATGATATAAAGAGAGAGGCATAACACTAACACCGGCTCCAAGATCACGTAAAGTAGTTCTAACATAATTTCTTTTAATGGAGCATGGTATAGTTGGGACACCCGGATCTCCAAGTTTCTTTGGTATTCCACCCTTAAAAGTGTAATTAGCAAGCATGGTGGAAATTTCAGCTTCCGGTATCTTTCTTTTATTTGTGATGATATCCTTCATATACTTAGCATAAGGATTTACTTTGAGCATATCAGTTAAGCGCATACGTAAGAAAATAGGTCTAATCATTTCAGCAAAGCGCTCAAAATCCTCATCATCCTTTGTCTTGGATGGTTTAGGAGGAAAGGGCATGGGTTTCTGAACCCATGGTTCTCTTTCTCTACCATGATTCCTAGAAACAAATTCTCTCTTATCATAACGTTGATTCTTTGATTGTAGGTTATCAAGATCAACAGCAAGTTCAGCCTCTACTTCATTGTTTTTGCTAGGTAATTGAGTATCAACATGAACATTATCATTAACATTGTCACTAGGTTCATGTTCATCACCTGATTGTGTTTCAGCATTAGAGCTAGAAATATCATTGAGATTCTCATGTGTGTCTACAGTAGGTTCACTAGAAGCATGCAAAGTCCTATCATCTTTCTTTTTCTTCTTTTTGGAAGAACTAGGTGCTTCTAAATTATTTCTCTGAGAATCTTGCTCGATTCTCTTAGGGTGGCCTTCAGGATACAAAGGTTCCTGAGTCATTCTACAAGTTCTAGTAGCCACTCTAACAACAAAGTCATTCTTATTATTTAATTCGTCAAGCAAATCATTTTGAGCTTTAAGTACTTGCTCAGCTTGAGTAGCAACCATAGACGCATATTTGCTAATGAGTTGGAGTTCACCTTTAACTCTAGCTAAGTTATCGCTCACGCGTCCTATCTCGAAAGCATTATTCTTTAACTATCTACCAACATAAGCATTAAAACTTTCTTGTCTAGCCATAAAGTCATCAAATTCATCTAAGCATGGGCTATGAAATTTAATGGAGGGTATTTCAACTTTATCATATCTATAGAGAGAATTTACCTTTACTACTTGTGTCGGGTTATCAAGACAATGTGGTTCTTCAACGGGCGGTATATTAAGACCATGCATTTCTTCAATAGGTGGTAAATTCTTAAAATCTTTAGCTTTAATACCTTTTTCTTTCATTGATTTCTTTGCCTCTTGCCTATCTTCAGGACTGAGAAATAAAACATCTCTCTTCTTCTGAGTGGGTTTAGGAATAGGCTCAGGAGTTGGCTCAATTGGTTTGGGAATTGCTTCAGGAATTGTCTCAGGAAGAGTCCAATTATTTTCATTAGTCAACATATTATTCAATAATATTTCAGCTTCGTCGACTGTTCTTTCCCTGAAAACACAACCAGCACAATTATCCAAGTAGTCCTTGGAAGCATAGGTTAGTCCATTATAAAAGATATCAAGTATTTCATTTTTCTTGAGAGGATGATCAGGCAAAGCATTAAGTAACCGGAGAAGCCTCCCCCAAGCTTGTGGGAGACTCTCTTCTTTGATTTGCACAAAATTATATATTTCCCACAAGGCAGCTTGTTTCTTATGAGCAGGGAAATATTTAGCAGAGAAGTAATAAATCATATCCTGGGGACTACGCACACAACCAGTAGCAAGAGATTTATACCAAGTCTTAGCATCACCCTTTAATGAGAACGGAAATATCTTAAGAATATAATAATAGCGAGACTTCTCATCATGAGTAGACAGGGTAGCTATATCATTCAACTTGGTAAGATGTCACACAACAGTTTCAGATTCAAGTCCATAAAAAGGATCAGATTCAACTAAGGTAACAATCTCAGGATCAATAGAGAATTCATAATCCTTATGAGTAACACAGATAGGTGAAGTAGCAAAAGCAGGGTCGGGTTTCATTCTAGCATTAAGAGACTGCTGCTTCCATTTAGCTAATAATTTCTTAAGATCATATCTATCATTGCAAGCAAAGATTTCCCTAGCAGCTTCTTCATTCATAACATAACCCTTAGGAACAACAGGCAATACATAATCATTGGGAGAACTTTCATCATCACTATCATCAATAATAGCATCTTCAATATTTTCATTCCCCCTAACTCTAGCAAGTTGTTCATCAATAAATTCACCTAATGGCAAAGTAGTATCACGCACAGAAGTAGTTTCATCATGCATAGCAGAAGTGGCATCATCAATAACATGCGACATATCAGAATTCATAGCAGTAGCAGGTTTAGGTGTCGCAAGCTTACTCATAACAGAAGGAGAATCTAGTGTAGAGCTAGATGGCAGTTCCTCACCTCCCCTTGTAGTTGAGGGATAGATCTTGGTTTTAGTGTCTTTCAAGTTCCTCATAGTGATCAACAGATATAAATCCCAAGTGACTCAGAGAATAGAGCTATGCTCTCCGGCAACGACGCCAGAAATTAGTCTTGATAACCCACAAGTGTAGGGGATCGCAACAGCTTTCGAGGGTGAAGTACAACTCAAATTTATTGATTCGACACAAGGGGAGCCAAAGAATATTCTTGAGTATTAGCAGTTGAGTTGTCAATTCAACCACACCTGGATAACTTAGTATCTGCAGCAAAGTATTTAGTAGCAAAGTAGTATGATAGTAAAGGTAACGGTGGCAAAAGTAAAGATAATGGTTTTTCGGTTTTTGTAATAGTTGTAGCAGTAGCAACGGAAAAGTAAATAAGCAAAGAACAATATGTGAAAAGCTCGTAGGCAATGGATCAGTGATGGATAATTATGCCGGATGCGCTTCCTCATGTAATAGTTATAACATAGGGTGACACAGAACTAGCTCCAGTTCATCAATGTAATGTAGGCATGTATTCCGTAAATATTCATATGTGCTTATGGAAAAGAACTTGCATGACATCTTTTGTCCTACCCTCCCGTGGCAGCGGGGTCCTAGCGGAAACTAAGGGATATTAAGGCCTCCTTTTAATAGAGAACCGGAACAAAGCATTAGCACATAGTGAATACATGAACTCCTCAAACTATGGTTATCACCGAGAAGTATCCCGATTATTGTCACTTCGGGGTTGTCGGATCATAACACATAATAGGTGACTATAGACTTGCAAGAGAGGATCAAGAACACACATATATTCATGAAAACATAATAGGTTCAGATCTGAAATCATGGCACTCGGGCCCTAGTGACAAGCATTAAGCATAGCAAAGTCATAGCAACATCAATCTCAGAACATAGTGGATACTAGGGATCAAACCCTAACAAAACTAACTTGATTACATGGTAAATCTCATCCAACCCATCACCGTCCAGCAAGCCTACGATGGAATTACTCATGCACGGGGATGAGCATCATGAAATTGGTGATGGAGGATGGTTCATGATGACGACGGCGACGAATCCCCCTCTCCGGAGCCCCGAACGGACTCCAGACCAGCCCTCCCGAGAGAGATTAGGGCTTGGCGGCGGCTTCGTATCATAAAAGGCGATGAAACTTTCTCTTTAATTTTTTCTCCCTGAACGTGAATATATGGAGTTAGAGTTGAGGTCGGTGGAGGTCCAGGGGGACCACGAGATAGGGGGCGCGCCCTACAGGGGGGAGCGCCCCCTGTCTCGTGGACAGGCCCTGAGCCCCCTGATGTATTTCTTTCGCCCAGGAATTCTTATTAATTCCAAAAAGTGCCTCCATGGATTTTCAGGACATTCTGAGAACTTTTCTTTTCTACATATAAAACAACATCATGGCAGTTCTGCTGAAAACAGCGTCAGTCCGGGTTAGTTTCATTCAAATCATGCAAGTTAGAGTCCAAAACAAGGGCAAAAGTGTTTGGAAAAGTAGATACGTTGGAGACGTATCAAAGTGGACCTTGAAGAACATCATGATATGTTGTGTTATCCTTCACAATATGATTCGCGAAGATGAGAGAGGCATGAACTTGGAATTCTTCGACGACAATGTGGGTAGCCATGTCAAACTAGCTAGAGACCCTAGCCGCATTAGAGCTTTTCTTCAAACATACAAGAATATTGAAAATGCAAACACCCACTTTCAGCTTCAGGAGGATCTCATTGAGCACCATTGGCAAAGGGTTGGATAGTAACAAACTCATTTTTTCATTCATTTGTATTTGTATTCGGGACAAGTTTTGTATCGCATTATTTTTATTTGTAGCGGTGATTTGAATAATTATTTGTAATGTGCATGATTGTTGTATTGTGTTGATATTGATAATTATGGTCTGGTATTGATATTTTGCGGACCAGCGGAATGCGGGATGGAGCGGCACAAGAGCAGACCCCGCAAACCTGACCCGTAAAAAATATATTCTGCGAATATCCTTTTATACGGGTCCGTTTGGGGGTATGCCTTTGCGGTCGTTCGCGCCGGCCCGCAAAGACGTTTTTCCGTGAACTGCAAACGCGTTTTGCGGGCCGGCGGGATCCGGGGTCTGCTAGAGTTGCTCTAAGCGCCACTGTTCCATGTTTTTCCATATTGCCATGATGATGTCATCGAACGATTGTCGAACCATGCCTTCACCATGAGACACCGTCTTCTTTTTATCTTTCCTCTCCGTCGGCTCTACGTATCATGCCACTTACATGTCTTGACCTTCGCACCAAGTGTAGCCAGGACTTTCAACGCTCCCCAACTAAAGACCTCCTGAACTGGATAATTAAGGACACTGCATGTAATACTGTAGCCACGTAATCCTCCTTACGTTGTACAATATTATACAAGGTGGGGTACTATAGGGCTAAAGGTGTTTGTCCTAACCACGTATCATCCCAAAATCTTGTTGTCATCTGATTGCCAACAATGAATTTGGCCCTACGGAAGAACGTTTCTTTTGTCCTCACGAGTACCTTCCAGAATGACAAATCATTTGGTCTTACAGTAACTTACATCAGAGATTTAGAATGTGTCATGGAATTAACATGTCAGATGTCCTCATGAAAGGACTTAGTCGTGGAGCCATCGCAACGGGTGAGCTTGAAGGGGTTAAACCGGACAAGGGACACGGGAGTTTATACTAGTTCGGCTCCTTCGATGAAGGTAAGAGCCTGCATCAAGTTGTGATGGGATTGATTGGGTTTCGATGACCAGGGAGCAAAATACGCTTGCCTGAGTCTCGAGTTGTTGTCTGTTGTCCCTAAACCGCCGTCGGGTCGTCCCTTTATATACACAGGTTGACGACCGACCGGTCTACAGAGCCCCGAGGCCGACTCATACAAAGTGTCCGGCTCGGTCTCTCCTTTCCTAACTTATATTACAAGTTTACATAGTCATGGCGGTTTACCACTATGGGCCCTAATCCGCCTTTGGGTTGCGGGCTTCTAAGCTTCATTAGTAAAACGCCATCTTCTGGATCTTCATGGGCTTCAGCATAGTCGAGGGTGAACCGGGCCCTCCCGGCTGGTTTACACTCAGTAGCTATATCCTCAACATTAGGCCCCAGATTGATTTGAATTTGTTCATGTCAATCTTCAATACTTCAAAGATATCTTGTAAGCGTCTTCTTGTATTTTTGTAAACCGCCATATTGTCTTCTCCTGTAAAATTTTTAAACCGCCGTGACGTCATCTTCTGAACACAGCAACGGTCCATCATGACATCATCTCTGTATAAAAAGAATAAAAAGATTCCCTTCACTTAATGGTTATCCCGAAAATCGAGGCGACAGGCGCACCCATTCTGCCGTTTCAGGCTCCTTGATTCTCGCGCCTGCCATTTTACTCTTTCCACTATAAATAAGGCCCGAGGGCCCTTCTCTCTTTTCCCCTTCTGTGCCTTCTTCTTCCTCGCGATGCCCAAGCTCTGAAGCTCCGCCGCCGTCCGCGATCCTTGAGAACTGCATCGACAAAGGCGGCTGCATCAACCTGAAAATGGACCAGAAACTCATCGCACTTGAGGGAGTTCCGGACTAGGGGGTGTCCGGATAGCCGAACTATCATGATCGGCCGGACTCCAAGACTATGAAGATACAAGATTGAAGACTTCGTCCCGTGTCCGGATGGGATTTTCCTTGGCGTGGAAGGCAAGCTTGGCGATACAGATATGTAGATCTCCTACCATTGTAACCGACTTTGTGTAACCCTAGCCCTCTCCGGTGTCTATATAAACCGGATGGCTTTAGTCCATAGGACGAACAACAATCATACCATAGGCTAGCTTCTAGGGTTTAGCCTCCTTGATCTCGTGGTAGATCCACTCTTGTAACACACATCATCAATATTAATCAAGCAGGACGTAGGGTTTTACCTCCATCAAGAGGGCCCGAACCTGGGTAAAACATCATGTCCCTTGTCTCCTGTTACCATCCGCCTAGACGCACAGTTCGGGACCTCCTACCCGAGATCCGCCGGTTTTGACACCGACATTGGTGCTTTCATTGAGGGTTCCTCTGTGTCGTCACCGATAGGCTCGATGGCTTCTTCGATCACCATCAACGACGCAGTCCAGGGTGAGACCTTCCTCCCCAGGCAGATCTTCGTATTCGGCGGCTTCGCACTGCGGGCCAATTCGCTTGGCCAACTGGAGCAGATCGAAAGCTACGCCCCCGGCCGTCAGGTCAGAATTGGAAGTTTGAACTTCACGGCCGACATCCGCGGGGACTTGATCCTCGATGGATTTGAGCCACAGCCAAGCGTGCCGCACTGTCACGGCGAGCACGATTTAGCTCTGCAGCCGGACAGTACCTTGGAGGCCGCACTCGAACCCACTCCGATCTTCAATTCGGAGCTGGCTGCGCAGATCGAGGACAAATGGCTAGACACCGCCTCGGGGGCTGCAACGTCTACGGCGATAAAGCCAAACACTGACCTTGTCCCTCATAAAGCTCGTGACTCTGAGGTGCCGGACTCCTCGCCGGACTCCGAACCTCCCGCGCCCCCTCCGATCGAATCCGATTGGGCGCCGATCATGGAGTTCACCTCAGCAGACATCTTTCAACACTCACCTTTCGGCGACATCTTGAATTTGCTAAAGTATCTCTCATTATCAGGAGAGCCCTGGACGGATTGCGGTCAGGACGGTTGGGATGCGGACGACGAAGAAATTCAAAGCCCACCCACCACCCACTTGGTAGCCGCTGTCGACGATCTAACCGACATGCTAGACTACGACTCCGAAGACATCGACGGTATGGACGACGATGCCGGAGACGACCAAGAACCAGCGCCTACTAGGCACTGGAAAGCCACCCCAACTCACGACGTATGCATGGTGGATACACCAAAGGGAAGCGACGATGAGGAAAAACGGGACGTGGCGAAGGACAACTCCCCCAACAAACAACCAAAACGGCGACGCAAGCGCCGCCCGAAGACCGGCCTCGATAAAAACGGCACCCATACGGACCCGGCCATAGAGCAGGGCAAAGCAGTGGACGACGCACATGCCACCAAGCAGCCATCCAAACATGATGAACTGGACAAGCAACCCATCCCCGATGAAGACGATCTCACATCACCAGAGCATATGAACCTTCAGAAAAGGCTCGTCGCCACTGCAAGAAATTTGAAGAAGCAAAAGCGGAAGCTCAAAACAGCGGAGGACACACTGAGAATGAGATGGAGCAAAGTACTCAACACCGCAGATAAATATGGCGCTAGTCACCAGACAAAGAGCTACCCGAAGCGCAAGTTGTTGCCCGAATTCGACGAGGAGGCCTTAGAGCCCCCGCAGTCAAAAAAGAAAGAAACCGCCTGGCCGGATAGACGACCAGATGACAGGCCAAGAGCAACAAGGGGCGCCGCACACAAGCCGGCACACGATCAACATACAGATCCTCGGAAAAAGGATGACCCAGCCAGGTCTATCTATGGGCCAAAAAAGAAGACTCCAGGAAGCAACATAACCCATCGAGCATTTGAAGACAACGGCACACCCAAATACAGGGGCGCCGCACACCCACTATGTTTCACCGACGAGGTACTGGATCATGGATTTCCAGCGGGATTCAAACCCGTAAACATAGAGGCATACAACGGAACAACAGACCCCGGAGTCTGGATTGAGGATTATATCCTACACATACATATGGCCAAAGGAGATGATCTCCATGCCATAAAAGACCTACCCCTCAAGCTCAAAGGGCCAGCTCGGCATTGGCTTAAAAGCCTCCCAGAAAATACCATTGGAAGTTGGGAAGAGCTTGAGGATGCGTTTCGAGCAAATTTTCAGGGGACTTATGTCCAGCCTCCGGATGCAGACAATTTAAGTCACATAACTCAACAGCCCAGAGAGTCAGCACGCAAATTCTAGAACAGGTTCCTCACTAAAAAGAACCAAATAGTCGATTGTCCGAATGCTGAAGCCTGAGCAGCCTTTAAACACAACGTCCGAGACGAATGGCTCGCCAGACACCTCGGCCAGGAAAAACCAAGAACAATGGCCGTACTAACAAGCCTCATGACCCGCTTTTGCGCGGGGGAAGACAGCTGGCTGGCTAGATGCAGCACCAGCGACCCGAGTACATCCGAAATCAGGGATGGAAATGGGAAATCACGACGCAAAAAAGATCAGCACCGGAATAATGAAAATGGCCCAAATAGTACGGCGGTCAACGCCGGATTCAAAAGCTCTCGGCCGAACAACAAAACACTGCCTCTAAAGGACAACAGTGACGAGCTATCCAACCTAAACAAGATTCTGGATAGACTGTGTCAAATACATGGTACCTCCGGGAAGCCTGCAAACCATACCCACAGAGATTGTTGGGTCTTCAAGCAGTCCGGCCGACTTAACGCCGAACACAAGGGGCTCGACACACCAAGTGAAATTGACGAAACCCAAAAGCAGCACTCCGGAAAACAAAAGACTCTCCCACCAGAAGTCAAAACAGTGAACTCACTTCATGTGATAACACGCAGCGCGGCACCTGCCATACCAGGACACCGTCCGCAGACTGGGGATAGAACCTACCAAAATTCGCTATAGCAGCACTTCCTTCAAAGGAGTGACGCCAGGCCTTTTAAGCCAATTGTACAGGCTCTGTACCACTAGAGGTTGTGTTCGGTTCATCCGACAACCTCCGTCGCAAAAAGCTCACTCTCCATCGCCCCATTTAGCAGTAGCCCTTAAGCACCGCTGGGGCGCTAAGCTTTCGCCCACTTTAATGCAATACCACATTACGCGTCTCTTACGCTTAAAAATGCCTGGTCCACGTGGCATAATCTCAAAACTCCAAGTGTCCCTCGACCACGGAGAATGTGCGGCTGCCTCGACTGCCACACACTAATCAGAACCTTGCAGGTCAAAGCCCCTAAAAACAGGTCATTTAGACCTCGGACATGGTTAGACGAGTCCGGCATAACTAAACAAGGGGCTTCCAAGCCGCATACCCCCTTTTTATAAGGGGCCGCGCTTATAAATGATGAAAGCCAATAAAGCTCAACTTTCTTCATCTTCAAAATTATACTTTATTTTAATACAACTTTTGCACGATATTTCTTAGAAACTAAGTCCTTCTCTTTTACAGATGAAGAACGTGCTACACCCGTCCAGGATACAGCACAACAGAGACACAGGCGCAGACGTGCAGTAGGGACCCGTTGCAAGGATTCTTTTCAGATTAAGACCCTGCGTAAACCTTTCTTACTGTCTCTTGTTGATACACATCCCCCGGTTTCCTACCATAGCCGCGGAGGAGGCTGGCATTTTGGCACCGGCCACATCAGAAGTTCCCGCCTGTACCTGGACACTAGGGGCTTAGGGCCTTGTTCTGCCCGATATCATAAAGACCGAACACCTCAGGGAGTGTTCGGCGTCTCGAGTTAGGCCTTATATGCATCAGCTCCGAATCATGTCTTTGGTCAAATGTTGGGTTTGCCCGGCTCCTGTGTTTTGCTGCCTTACATTCCGTATCATCGGCTAACGCGGCACCAGGAGAACTACTGCGATTGTGCCCCGGTTCGGCCGGGAGAGCACCTCAGTAGAGAAAGCCGAAAACTGACTGTCATGATATAGCGAGAGACTGGTCAACCACTCGATCGACCATTGGAATGTTTAGAATTCCTCCGCTTTGACGAAGGACCGCTTCCCGGTCAGGCACATACGCACCCAGAGTTCGGAGCAGAGCGGTGCCACCAGGGGCTATATAGTAGCCCCACATTCGAGCTCCTATGGCTAAGTGAAAGTGATAAAGCATTATAGTCCGGTTGCCTAGTTTGCTACGCTATCACCTCCTTAAAAGGACCAAGACGTTGGATTAAGTGTGAAAAAGCGCTTTTCTTTTTGCAAACACCCCCGCACCATGTGCGTGGGGGCTGAAACCAAAGACTGCCATCTTTCAGATTATACATACATATACGGCCGCACAGGAGATAGTTCAATACTTGAACGCACAAGTATAAAAAGCTATTGCATTATAAACATGATCTCAGAAATCATAAATGTCATTCAAATATAACATCTTTCGAGCACTGCGACTCTATTAAACGAGCGCCCTGCAGGACTTCCTCAAAATAGTGCTCGGTGGGGAATCGGCTTTTGTCCGAACCCCGGGATGCAACAACGGTGGCATCCATCTCCTCCCAGTATGTCTTACCACGGGCGAGAGCCATCCGTGCACCTTCTATGCACGCCGACCGCTTCATCGCCCCAATACGCGGCACCGCCCCAAGGAATTGCTGCAACAAGCCAAAATAACTCTTCGGCTTGGGCCTTTTCGGCCACAGATGAGTGACCACATCCGTCACGGCAAGTCCGGACAATCTATTCAGCTCAGCCCACTCAACCAGCCGATCACTCAACGGAAGTGGACGCTCCAGACTATGGAATTGAGACCAGAAAAGCTCTTCTATTTCGTGATCCTTCTGGCTTCGGAAGTGCACGACTACATCCGCCGCACTCGCTGCCAAGTCCAGATAAGGATCCTCCGCACCGTACAATCGGCCCAGCTGAGCATACTTCGGATCCGTGAATTTCCTACGCAGCATAAAGGGCTTTCCAGCCACAATGTCTCCGACCTGTCGCAGTTCCTCCTTCATAGCCCGCATCGCACTACGGGAATCCTTGGCTTCGGCGTTGGCCTTCTTCAGGTCCTCTTGCTCCGCTCGGCGTTCTCTTTCAAGAACCTCCTGGCGGTCGGTAGCAACTTTTAATTTCGCGGCCATTCTGGCCATCTCCTCCCTGCTTCGGCAGTGAGCAGCCTTCTCGGCTTCTAGCTCTTCCACTGCCTTCGAGGCAGCCGCCTCGCTTTTTCTGGCTTGCTCCTTGGCCCGAGCAAGTTCTGCTCAAAGGTCTTCCACAGCAGCAGCGCCATCTGCATCAAGCATACAAATTGTAAGGAATGGACGTCGGCTCCCTTACTAAGCGACCGCGGAGCAACCACATACCTTGTGACTCATCAAGTCGTTTATTGACCAGCGAGATGTCCGCATCCGCAGCGTCGAGTTGCCTCTTCAGCTCGGCAAATCCATCAGTCCGGCTGGCCATCGAACGTTCCGCCACCTGCATAGGAAAGGCGACAATTAATAACTGAGATTATGATCCTAGGCACGCTGTCGCTTTCGACAGCATACCAAGTCTCAGGGGCTACTATCTATACAGGGCGCACTTTATGTGCAAAACTGTCAAAAGGTATGTCATTTTTTGCGTACCTCAAACCCCGTCAGTAAACTTCCGACGGCCTCATACAACCCGCTTTCGGTGGACGAGATCCTCTCAATCACATTACCCATTAATGTGCGGTGATCTTCTGAGATAGAGGCCCTCTTGAGCAAATCCTGCAGCTCCACTGGCCGTACTCCAACGGGTGCCAAACTCTCCGGCCCCGCCGGACTCGGGGAGACCCTCCGTGACGACACCTCAGGGTCGCCCGCCCCGCACGACGGGGCGGCAGATGGAGGCGTTTCGCTCTCCATCATCTCCGGACGAAGGTCTCCCGACGATGAGCTGTGCTGAGATGGGCTGAGATCCGAACTACAAGGTGAAAACTTCGGTTACCCTTAGAAATCAAGCAGGGATGTCCACTATTACAAAATCCCCCCTTTTTTACTTACGGCTCGCTAGAGGGCTGATTCCTCCGAGGAGACAGTACGGCCGGGGCTCTTCCCGGCACAGGACCTTCCGGTACAGATTTCTTTCCCCGCTTTGAGGCCTTGGCCTCCGGGTCTTCGGAAGCGGTCCTCTTCTCCCCCTGGAAGGAGGGACTCTTGATTCCTCCCTTACTAAAAGCCTCCTTGGCAGAGGTGGTAGTTTCCCTGTGCCCCCCTTCGCCCTCCTCCGAAGGTGCAACCTCCAACATTTTGATTAACACGGGATCCTGCGTGGTCTCAGGGAGGGGGGCCGGACACCGTATCAGTTTTGCTTGCGCTATCCACTCCTGTCCAGGGATAGCTGGTTAAAAGGCAAACCCACGATAAATAAATGGACGGTGTGTCCGGACACAAGGCTACTTACTTGAGTATCCGGGCGATTGCAGCTTAGGCCAGCATCCTCGGTCAATTCCGGGCGAATCTCTTGCGATCCGAAGAACAGTTTGTACATCTCCGCGGGTGTCAAACCCATGAAGTGTTGAAGAGCTCGTGGCCCCTCCGGATTAAATTCCCACAGGCGGAGGGGGCGACGTTTGCAGGGCAGTAGGCGCCGGATCAACATAACCTGTACCACTGCGACCAGATTGATCTCCCTTTCTTGGAGGCCTCGAATCCGGTCCTGCAACAGGGGTACGTCTTTGGGAGGCCCCCAGTCACGCCCCTTGTTGACCCATGACGTCAGCTGTTGTGGAGGGCCCGAGCGAAAGACGGGCGGCGGCCTCTGCCTGCTGCCCCTGGGAGCGGTGATGTAGAATCACTCCTGTTGCCACAAGCCGAGCTCCTCCTGAAAAGAGCCCTCGGGCCATGGAGCTTCGGCCCTCTTGCTTATAACCGCCCCGCCGCACTCTGCCTGACGCCCCTCAATCATCTTCGGCTCCACGTTGAAGGTTTTGAGCCACAAGCCGAAGTGAGGGGTAGTGCGGAGGAAGGCTTCGCAGACGACAATAAATGATGAGATGTGGAGGATGGACTCCGAAGCCAAGTCGTGGAATTCCAGCCCATAGTAAAACATGAGCCCCCTCACGAAGGGATCCATCGGGAAGCCTAAACCCCGATGGAGGTGAGACACGAACACGATGCTCTCGCCAGGCTCGGGAGTAGGGTTAACTTGCCCTCGGGCAGGCAGCCTATGCGAAATCTCATAGGTTAAGTACCTGGCGTCTCTCAGCTTTAGCACGTCCTCTTCCGTGACGGAGGAGGGCATCCACCGGCCTCGTAGGTCAGGACCGGACATTGTCGAAGATCGAGGGTACCCGAATCTGGAGCCCTGGGTGTTGGAACTCGGGGCGAGGGGCGGATTCGATAGAGGATTGAATAAAAAGAACGGGCCTTGGTCTCATTATAAAGAGGAAGAATACCAAGAGCCGTCCCCGTGACCGTTTGGAACCCGCCTTCGATGGAGGGGCGTGGCAACGGGTTACCCACGTCCGTATTGATGGGAATCCCGGAATAAGGGGAACACGATCTCAGCTTCGACAAGACGTGCCAAGGAAACCGCTTCGCTAAACGCGCTAAGGTGGAACAATAAAAACAATTTGAGTAAAGGCTTGGTAGTGGTGTGACGTCACACCACAGAATATGTCAGTAGATTGAACTTGTGTAATATTATTCTCTCTACGATGGTACGTGGAATTTATTTTTGCAGAGCCGGACACTATCCTGGTGTTCACAATCTTCTATAAATTATTCGGAGGAAGAACCCACCTTGCAATGCCGAAGATAACATGCGCGCCGGGCTCGTCGTCACTGAAGCCTGGTTCAGGGGCTGCTGAGGGAGTTTCGGACTAGGGGGTGTCCGAATAGCGGAACTATCATGATCGGCCGGACTCCGAGACTATGAAGATACAAGATTGAAGACTTCGTCCTGTGTCCGGATGGGACTTTCCTTGGCGTGGAAGGCAAGCTTGGCGATACAGATATGTAGATCTCCTACCATTGTAACCGACTTTGTGTAACCCTAGCCCTCTCTGGTGTCTATACAAACCGGATGGCTTTAGTCCATAGGACGAACAACAATCATACCATAGGCTAGCTTCTAGGGTTTAGCCTCCTTGATCTCGTGGTAGATCCACTCTTGTAACACACATCATCAATATTAATCAAGCAGGACGTAGGGTTTTACCTCCATCAAGAGGGCCCGAACCTGGGTAAAACATCGTGTCCCTTGTCTCCTGTTACCATCCGCCTAGACGCACAGTTTGGGACCCCCTACCCGAGATCAGCCGGTTTTGACACCGACAGCACTCCTCCGCAGCAAATCTGTAGTGGTAAGTTTCCTCTTTCCTTCATCTTTAGATCTGTGTTTAGGGTTTGTGAGCTCCTCTGTACAGTTCTTCATTCTTCTTCTTCGTCCTTCTTTCTGCCGCGGTAGTTTTGATCCAATAGCAATGTAGATCTCATGCGGTAGTTTCTCCGCATCCGTTTTTAATGCTAGCAGATCGTCCTTTTTCTTCTGTAGAGTACACGACCTTCCCTGTTCTGCTTAGCGCCTTTAGAGATCACAAAAAATTGCTTTACAGATGTGCGGTAGATCCAAATAAATTTGATCATTGTGTGAAACCTGTTTCTATCAACACTTAGCAGAAATTTTGAATCTTGGCCCTTCTGCCTATGGGCGGTTTAACCTTTTGATAGCCAATCCGCCATATATCATTAGCCTTCTCTTAAACCGCCAACTGAACCTTGCATAGTATTTTCCCCCGGTTTAACACTGGATTGTACACCTTAAACCGGCACTTGTTTTTCCTTTCAGTTCCCCCCTTCCGTAATGACGAAACAATTCGCTGCTTGCAATTGGGTTCCATCCCGGATCACAGAAACACAAATCAACGGTTATGTTACCACTGGTGCTTTAGCCTCAAAAAGAGTTCTCCACTGGCGAGTTCCGGAATCGAAATATCCAGCTGAACCTCAAGAAGGAGAGGTGATTGTTTTTATGCAACACTTAGACCGGGGATTCAGTCCGCCCGGATCAAAAAATTTCTGGGATGTCCTCGCAAGCTTCCAACTCCATCAGCAAGATATTGGTCCAAACTCTGTGTCCAATATATGCAACTTTCAAGTTTTCTGTGAAGTTTATCTTCAAGAAGAGCCAACCGTGGAGCTGTTTTGGGACTTCTTTCATCTGAGCCGCTGCACAGAATTCTCAGATGGTCCCAACACAGAGCTTGGCGGCGTTTCAATTCAAAAAAGGAAAGAAGTCGACTTCCCTCATGCAAAACATTTTAACCATCCTAAAGATTGGAATCAGACCTGGTTTTACAGCCGGAACACTGCCCTTGATGGAGAAAATCCTTTGCCGGGTTATCGCCCTTACCGGCTTAGCAACATCCACCCATTACCTTCACGCTTGACCGCCGCAGAACGGAAGAATTTTGCACCTCAACTCGCCAGGCTCCGGGCTCTGATGGCCAACGGTTTAACTGGCATTGATCTTGTCCGCTGCTGGGTTTCTTGGGGCATTTTACCTTTAAGCCACCGCCCCGGATTGATGCATGAATATACTGGTGATGTCAAAGACCCTCAACGATATCACGAAATAGTAATGACCGATCTTGAAGTTACTGAATCAGTGAAGAAAATGCTAGATGAACCGATGTCTGCATGCAGCCAAACCGGGTTGGCTCCGTTTTGCGTCTTCAATAAACCGCCAGCGGTAAAGTTCATCTAAATACTTTACTGATTTGCTTCCGTATTGATTGTATACTAACCTTTCCTTGTCTTAATTTCATGCTAATATCCCCTTTTGGAAACGGACTAAACCGGCCCGGGCTCCTCGTGCAAAGACCAAGGCCACCAAGAAAGCTGGCAAGAAAAAAACCACCGAGTCTTCTGATCTGCCAGAAGATGAAGAATCATACGCTGAGGTAGAACTTGACTCACTTGGTTCCTTTTTCGTTCATCTTATTGACAATGACTATTTCCAGGATGATGCTGAGGCCAGCCATGCAGAACATGTTGAGGTAATCCTTCTTTCTTCTGATTCAGATCTTGTACCGGTTCAAAGAATTCGCCGCACAGTCCCGAAAGTAAAACAATCTCACCCCCTTGCTCATTTGGATCCAAAATTTTCTTTGAAGTCACAACAAGCTGAAGAACGTCGCACAACCCGGCATAGCGGTCAACAAATCACGTCGTCCGGTTTACCTGATACGCCAACCCGGAAACATCGTCCAGAGGTGACGTGTTCTCCTAAAAAATGATATCCTTTGAAAGGTTTCTTCCGATGCCCTCTCAATCCGTCTGACCTGAATTACCAGGCTTCTTCCAACTCGTCTGGCGGTTCTTCAACCACTCAGCTGCCTCCTCTCAAAGTCGTCGTTGGGTAAGTATATTACTCCTTAATTTGTTTATTTCATTTGTCGGTTTACCATATTCTAACCTTTGATGTTGTAGTGCCAAGGCTCGATTAAGTAAGAAGGCCAAGACCAGCGACCTTACTGTTGATGTTAATCCGGAGAAGACTCCAGAGCATCATGGCGAAGACCCTGAAGTTGCCATAGATAGCTCTGCTGGTCAAAACCAAGATGCTGATGCTAACCCGCTAGAGGTTGAACCGAATGTAGAGGTTGATACTTCACATCCTCCTGCTCCTCCAAGTCCAGCAGTGGAACAGTGGGGCTCAACTGCTGAGCCGCCAAGCCCTGCTACCAAGGCGCCAAGCACTGTTAAGAATGTCAATTCATCTAGTCCGGCCAAAGATGATGACGTTGTTGTTACTGGCACTGCATATACCGCCCCAGGTAATCCGGTTGCTCTATCAAAGCACACTGCCAAGGATGAATTTGCTGCTATGAGCAAGGGGAAGGGGAAACTGATTTGTCAGCTTATGTCGATCTCTCCGCTCAAGATCTTCACTCCAGCTTGTTGAACCGGCTTTACACAAGTCGTGATTATGAAGCCGGTTTAGTAAATCTGATGAAGGAGCGCTATGAGGTAAACAGTTTTGCTCTTTGCTCTGTACTTTCATTGCATTGTAGCCCCCAAGGGTCAGTTTGTCTTTAGGAAGTCAAACCGGGACTTTGTATATTCCATACTGTACTTTATGAAATTTCCTTGTGTATTTATGATCAAACACACATTAGCCCCCAAGTGCCATGATTAAAACTTGTATTAATCCTTGGGACTTCAATAATCAACAGAAAAATGATCCACATTAGCCCCCAAGTGCCAAATGTATAACTGGTTATATGCTTGGGACTTTAACAAAGATATTGACATGCTCTCTTACTGTTGCAGAGTGAGATAAACCAACAAGCCTTGCAAATTGCTGACCTTCAAGAAAATCCGAAATCCCAACAAGCAGAAACCACCAAGGCCAAGGATGAGTTGAAAACCGCCTTAACCACCATGGAGCAGCTCAAAGAATGGTTCAAGTCTGAGCAGGCCAACTGGGATACTGGAAAGGCTGGATTGCTGAAGCAGGCGGAAAACACTGAGTCAGCTCTTAAACCGGTGATGGAAGAGCTTACTAGATTAAAGCGCCAAGTCAATGCCATGACTTCTGCAATATTCCGTAAGCATTGTTTACCAAGGATTTATGAATACTCCCCTTTGAAATTTTCTCCGATTTAACATGAACGTCTTAAACCGCTATAGGTAGTCGCATTGCTCATCTGGGTTCTGATATGCGGAAGAAACTCAAGGCCGCGTATACGCTGATTGAACAGCTGTATACCGGCGTCCAGGGTTATCTGCGCCACTTCTTATGACAATGCGGCTCCAATACTGATCAAAGACACGTTGGACCGGCTATCTATGACGCCAGCGCAGATAGAAGAATTGAAGCGATCCCCTGCCCATGCTGGCACTTTACTAGCACTGACTCGAACCAAGGCATGGATAGCTGATCTTGATCCGGCTGATATAGCCAAGGGCTTCCCCAGTGCACAAGAAAACGGTGAAATATTTGACAACGATGCCCTCAAATGGGTAACAAGGGAGATGCGTCCTCTGGCGACTCAGTTGGCAGAAGAGGCTAACCTGACGGTTCACCGGTCCTTCTATGATCCAAACAACAAACGGGTTGAAGTTGTCATTCCTGAAGTGCAGAACCTTATTCCACCAATCCGTAAGCACACTTACGCCTCTGACGTTGATCCGGCTGAGCTTATAAATGAAGAGGCTGTCTTTCAGGCTTTAACCCGGATTGACTAGACCACCAATGACTTCCAGCCATTGGATGGGGAGGAGGAGGCTGAACCGACGCCAGATGACCCATCTATTTCACATCAACCCGACGATGAAGCTTAATCCATCAATTCGGTTGATATGTTAGAAACTATCCGTTGTGAAACAATTCCATATTTTGGGCCTCTGTGCCTTGTAATAGGGTAGCAAAAACTATTTTGATCTGCTGCCATCCTGCAGGAGATACTTTATGTGATCCGCCATGTCAATTTCAATTTTGGTTCAGGTATCATAATATGCAATTCTTGTGTGTGCATAAAAAAGAAAAGGGTCCTGGCGGTTTACCGCCGGACGGGTCATAATGCCCAAGAAAAGGCCTGATTGAGAATCAAACCGTAGAAATATGAAATGATTCATACCTGTGATGTAATATCCATGTTGAATTGGCTGATCAACTTTGATTGTGATAAGGGTGAAAACCCAAATCTGAAATTCTTGTATAACTCCATCATGTACTGATGTCGTATAGTAAATCATACCGGGTGATGATGCACACCAGATGACCAAAGCCAGGTCGGGTTAACAAACTCCGGTTTAAGAATAAGGCATGTCAACGTGTAGTTGCAAACCAAGCCGGTTTAAAGAATACCAGGCTAATAAGATGACTGACCAGGCTAAGAAAATCGGTTTAACATAAAGTTTAACAAAACGCAAATAAAACCGTGTAGTCGAGGCTTTTTGAGGGCTGTCAGGCCCAAATTCGAGGCTTTTTGTGGGCTGCTAGGCCGCTGAGTTGAACCATTTAACAAAGCCTTTTAAGATGGACCTCCAACTAACCAATCACCGTTTTAACTTTGACAAGTGCAGGGTCTCAATGAGAGTAACTGTCAAACGTTCGAAGGGCCGTGCCAGGATGACCTGGATAGGAGTGTCTTACTTGATGAAGGCAGGTTAACCTGGGGTTTTAGGTAAATATACCAGGCTTCCAAGCCGTGGGTCGATACCCAGCTACAAGGGTCCATTCAAACTCCTTGGTATTTGACACAAGGAGCCCCCAAGTAACGTGATGAGCTGTGCTCATTGGGTGCCTATGTTTGACTTGTGCATAGCATCCAGACTCTCTTTGGCCCCTTGGGTGTGAAGCTCCCAAGCTTTGTGGCGTGATAGCCGATTTAACAGGTAGTACTCCGCTTTGTCAGCTAAAGCCCCCATGTAACTCAAAGGATATTTGAGAAAAAACAGCAGAAGCCCCGCTTAGAGCAAGGATGCTGATGTATTTATTGATCATAATATATACATTGTCGAAATATGTACATAAGAAGAGCCTATGGCTCAAGTGTAATAAGACCGGAGGAGAGCTATGTTCCACGGCCGCCGGGTCTCCTCCTCAGAGTTGCGTGAGTTGTCTCGAACGTCAATGAGGTAGTATGATCCATTGTGCAGATTCTTGCTGACCACAAAGGGTCCTTCCCAAGGCGGGGATAACTTGTGCATGTCAGTCTGATCTTGGATGAGCCGGAGCACCAAGTCACCTTCTTGAAAGGTTCTTGTCCTAACCCGGCGGCTGTGGTAACGCCGTAGGTCTTGTTGATAAACCATCGATCGAGCCAAAGCCATATCCTGTTTCTCATCTAACAGGTCCAGTGCCTCTTGGCGAGCTTGCTCATTGTCCGCTTCAACATAATTAGCAAGCCGGGGCGAGTCATGACGTATATCACTTGGGAGAACTGCCTCTACTCCGTATACCATAAAGAAAGGCGTGTAACCTGTTGATCGATTGGGGGTGGTATTGATACTCCACAACACAGAAGGTAATTCTTCCACCCAACAACCCGGCGTCCTCTTCAAGGGAATCATGAGCCGGGGTTTAAGACCCTTTAAAATTTCTTGATTAGCTCACTCTGCTTGACCGTTGGATTGAGGGTGTGCCATAGATGCTAGGTCAAGCCGGATGTGCTCTCTCTGACAGAGATCCTCCATCTCTCCTTTGGAAAGGTTGGTACGATTATCCGTGATGATACTGTGTGGAAAGCCAAAGAGGAAGATAATCTTTTTAAGAAATTGAACCATCGTAGATGCATCACACTTGCTAACAGGCTCCGCTTCAACCCACTTGGTGAATTTATCAACTGCCACCAACAGGTGGGTCTTCTTGTCCTGGGAACGTTTAAAGGGTCCCACCATATCAAGCCCCCAAGTAGCAAAAGGCCAAGTGATAGGAATCATCCGTAGTTCCTGAGCCGAAACATGAGCTCTGCGTGAAATTTTTTGACAAGCATCACATCGCTTTACCAGATCCTCCGCATCAGCATGAGCTGTCAACCATTAAAACCCATGACGAAAAGCTTTTGCAACCAGGGACTTTGAACCAGCATGATGACCACAATACCCTCCATGAATTTCCCGTAGGATCTCTTGGCCTTCTTCTGGAGAAACACAACGCTGAAATATGCCTGAAACGCAATAGCGGTGTAACTCGCCATTGTGAATAACCATGGACTTGGATCGCCGGACTATCTGTCGAGCCAGAACTTTATCATTTGGTAGCTCGCCCAGGCTCATATACGCCAGATATGGAACCGTCCAATCCGGTACAACGTGTAAAGCGACCACAAACTGAGCCTCCGGATCAGGAACAGCCAAATCCTCTTCTGTAGGCAACTTAACAGACAGGTTATGCAAGACATCTAAAAATGTGTTAGGAGGTACCGGTTTACGCTGAGATCCAAGCCGGCTCAAAGCGTCTGCTGCTTCGTTTTTGCTCCGATCGATATGCTCAACCTGATACCCTTTGAAATGACCCGCCACAATATCCACCTCACGCCTGTAAGCTGCCATGAGTGGATCCTTAGAATCCCAAGTACCAGAAACTTGCTGAGCCACCAGATCAGAATCTCCGAAACAACGAACTTGACTTAAGTTCATCTATTTGGCCACACAGAGACCATGGAGTAAAGCTTCATACTCAGATGCATTGTTAGTACAAGGAAACATCAAGCCGAGGACATAGCAAATTTTATCACCTCGAGGAGAAGTAAGGACAACTCCAGCCCCCGATCCTTCCAACTGCCTGGATCCATCAAAATGAATAGTCTAGTACGTATTATCCGGTTTATCTTCCGTTGCTTGCAACTCAGTCCAGTCATTGATAAAATCCACAAGAGCCTGAGACTTGATGGCTGTTCGAGGTACATATTTTAAACCGTGTGGACCAAGCTCGATTGCCCACTTTGCAACCCGGCCAGTTGCTTCCCTGTTTTGAATTATATCGCCCAAAGGAGCAGAACTAACCACTGTGATTGGATGGCCTTGAAAATATTGCTTGAGTTTTCGACTGGCCATAAAAACCCCGTACACCAACTTCTGCCAATGTGGATAGTGTTGTTTTGACTCGATCAGGACTTCACTGATGTAGTATACAGGTCGTTGAACCGGATATTCCTTCCCAGCTTCTTTACGCTCAACCACAATTGCCACACTGACCACTCGGGCATTGGCAGCCACGTATAACAGCAAAGGCTCATGATCAACTGGGGCTGCAAGAACCGGTGGTTCAACCAACTGTCGCTTTAGCTCCTCAAAAGCCGCATTGGCTGTGTCACTCCAGACGAAATCATCCGTCTTTTTCAACATCTGATACAAAGGAATTGCCTTCCCTCCCAAACGACTGATAAACCGGCTAAGGGCTGCAATCCGACCTGCCAGACGTTGAACATCATTGATACACTTTGGTTTAGCCAGGGATGTGATTGCCTTAATTTTTTTGGGTTAGCCTCAATGCCCCTGTTGGATACAAGAAACCCGAGAAGCTTGCATGCCGGAACACCAAAAACACATTTATCCGGATTAAGCATCATCTTGTAAACCCGAAGATTGTCAAACGTCTCCTTGAGGTCATCTATCAGTGTTTCTTTCTTCCTGGATTTTACCACAATGTCATCCACATAGGCATGAACATTACGCCCAATCTGCGTGTGAAGACAATTTTGCACACAACGCTGATAAGTTGCCTGAGCACTCTTGAGCCCAAAGGGCATAGAAACATAGCAGAAAGCTCCAAAGGGAGTGATGAAGGCTGTCTTCTCCTGGTCCTTAACTGCCATCTTGATCTGATGATATCCTAAATAAGCATCCAAAAAACTCAGGCGCTCACAACCCGCCGTCGCATCAATGATCTGATCAATACGCGGGAGAGCAAAGGGGTCGGCAGGGCAAGCCTTATTCAAGTCCGTGTAGTCCACACACATACGCCAAGTGTCATTTTTCTTAAGAACTAGCACCGGATTAGCCAACCATTCAAGATGAAACACTTCGACGATAAACCCAGCAGCCAACAGCCGGGCTACCTCTTCACCAATTGCCTTGCATCTTTCTTCATTAAAGCGACAAAGAAATTGCTTGACCAGTTTAAACTTCGGATCAATACTAAGAGTGTGCTCAGCGAGATTCCTCGGTACACCTAGCATGTCGGAAGGCTTCCATGCAAAAATGTCCCGGTTCTCACGGATGAACTCGATGAGCATGCTTTCCTATTTTGGATCCAGATTGGTGCTGATGCTGAACTGCTTGGATGAATCGCCAGGTACGAAGTCAACAAGCTTAGTCTCATCAGCCGGTTTGAAATGCAGGGTTGGGTCATGCTCAGTGGTGGGCTTCTTCAGAGGGGTCATATCCACCGGATCAACATTCTCCTTATAAAACTTTAGCTCCTCTATAGCACAAACCGCCTCAGCATAAGCCGCATCACCTTCCTCGCAATCCAACGCGATTTTCTGATTTCCATGAACCGTGATAGTCCCTTTATGACCCGGCATCTTGAGCTGCAAATAAATATAACAAGGCCTTGCCATGAATTTTGCATAACCCGGCCGCCCAAACAGTGCATGATACGGGCTCTGGATTCTCACTACCTCAAAGGTCAATGTCTCAGACCTAGAGTCATGCTCATCACCAAACACCACTTCCAAAGTGATCTTACCTACGGGATACGCCGATTTACCTGGTACCACACCATGAAAAATAGTGTTGGACGGTTTAAGATTCTTATCTGTCAACCCCATGCGACGGAATGTCTCATAATACAGAATATTGATACTACTTCGTCCATCCATGAGTACTTTGGTGAACTTATAACCTCCCACCTGAGGCGCCACCACCAGAGCTAGTTGACCCGGATTGTCAACCCGGGGCGGATGATCCTCCCTACTCCACACAATAGGCTGTTCCGACCACCGCAGATAACGTGGAACTGCCGGTTCAACAGCATTGACGGCCCTCTTGTGAAGCTTCTGATCACGCTTGCACAGACTAGTGGTGAACACATGATATTACCCAGCATTCAACTGCTTTGGGTGACTCTGGTAACCCGACTGCTGCTGATTCCCTTGATTATTCTGCTGGTTATTACCACCTTGGTTGTTCTGGTTGCCATGATTGTTCTGAAACCCAGAGTTTGAACCGCCGCCACCATGGAAACCTGGACCTGAACCGCCCGACGGACCCTGATCATACTGGAAAAGAACAGAGTTTTTGAATTACTTCATAATGTTACAATCCTTCCAAAGATGCATTGCAGGAACCTCCTTGGTCCCATGCTTTGGACTGGGCTGATTCAACAAACGCTCCAGATTCATCGCCCCGCCGCACTGGGGAGGTTTACCTTTTCGGCGCTGCACATTAGTGTTAGCCACAAAATCTGAATCTGCTTTACGCTTACCATTATTCCCATGGCCTCCTTGGTTGTGTTGTTGTACCTTTGCACCGCCAGTCTTCTTTCCCTTCTCCGGTTTCTCATTATCAGAATCGGGATCCTTGGTATTATCAGAATCGGCATACTTTACTAAGGCTGCCAAGAGGGTTCCCATGTCGTTGCAGTGGCGCTTGAGCCGTCCCAACTTCATCTTCAGTGACTTAAACCGGCACTTGCGCTCCAGTGTGATAATCGCTTGACCAGCGTTAATCCGGTCGGACGAGTGCAACACTTCTGAGACCTGGCGTACCCAATGAGTTATGGACTCGTTCTCTCCTTGAACACAAGCATCCAGATCCACAATGGACATGGGCTGTTTGCACGTGTCTTTGAAATTTGCTATAAACCGGGCCTTTAACTGATCCCATGACTCAATGGAATTAGCTGGTAGATTTTTCAACCAAGTACGGGTTGTTCCCTCCAACATCATCGTTAAGTACTTTGCACAAGCTGCTTCATCTACATCCAGCATCTCCATTGCCATCTCATAACTCTCGACCCATGCCTCAGGTGGATGATCCGCCGTGTAATTCGGCACTTTGCATGGACCCTTGAAATCTTTGGGCAGACGCACATTACGGAGAGCTGGAATAAGGCACGATACTCCCCAGGAACTGAAGGCAAGCACGGTGCCTTGGTAAACTGACGCAGCTGGCTAAACCGGGGCGGGTTGATAACGACCCAAAGCGGCATCCCTTCGTGCCCTACCATGATCCACCACATCTTGAGCATTGCGATGCCGCGCGCTGCTAGACACCTCCGGTTCATCCATACGCCTGCTATAACTTGGGCTCGGACGAGGGGTTGAATGAATTCTATCCGTCTATATGAATAAGCCTGCTGCTGCACCACGGCGGTTTGAAGAAGGTCTCTCGCCCGCCACGTCTGGACTGCTGCTATTGAATCACCCTCCATCGGAATGGCTGCCAGGCGTGAGGCTGCGGCAATCATGTTATCTAGAGGGCTCGAGAAGTGACCCGATGGTGTAGACACGTATTGCAGCGGGTTATCCGTTTGTCGGGGTGGCTCCATCATCCGTAGTTGATCCGGAGCTATCCTAGGTGCCTCAGTACGGTTTGTAGCTGCCGGATTGCTCGGCCCAGCGCCTGGCATCTGAAAGAGATTTAACCCTTCGTAAACCGGTGGCAGACGTGACCGGTACTTCCTTTGCATTACATCCACTGATGCGGTCCGGTCCAGCATGAGCTAGTAATTCTGTGCCTATATCCGCTGTGATTGGGCATCCAAAGCGGCCCGCTCTTCAGCCATCCTAGTATCCTCAGCTGCCAGGTCCTCCTTAGCCTGTGCTATTTGGTCCTTCAGTTTCGCAACGTCCGCGTTGTGCTGATCCCGCGTCTCCGGGGTGACTGTCGCGGTTAACAAGGTTGCCCAGGCGTCCATCGAACCGGAGAGGACTTGCGCCGGACGGCACGCCGGGACTCCTGCCGCGGCTGCTGATCCGGTATTCATCACTGCGGTAGATGAAGACTGTAACGTGGGCTGTGTTCCGGCCATGTAAACAGCAACCCGACTTGGCGGTTCAAGGAGGTCCAGAATACTGTTGCCATCGGAATATCCTTCGAACGCACCGCTGTGAATCTGGTACAAGGACTCAGTTTCGCCAGTGGATGACTCGTCGTCGGAGTATATGGCTGTCTCTCCTTCAGACATCGGTTCAGATCCGATCCCATGGACACATCCTACGAACGCATGCTTCACGCCGGGCTTAACCCGGGCTGGACTCGCACACTGAGCCGTCTCGACGAGGTCGGTCCAGACGTCCGGCTCAGGGCCCGGTTCGCTGATCTTGCCGATGAAGACATGAATTCCGCTGAAGGGAACCCGGTACCCATACTCATTCGAGCCGGCCTCGGGGCCCCATCCTTCATCGTCGATGTAGAGCTTGCCGCGACGACTTTTGGTCATCCGGCCGATCACGTACCCCTTAAGTCCTTCAGAGCAGCTCTTCAAGAACTCGACACCATCGTGTGATATCCCCACGATGGGCGCCAACTGTCATGGAATTAACACGTCAGATGTCCTCATGAAAGGACTTAGTCGTGGAGCCATTGCAACGGGTTGGCTTGAAGGGGTTAAACTGGACAAGGGACACGGGAGTTTATAATAGTTCGGCCCCTTCGATGAAGGTAAAAGCCTACGTCTAGTTGTGATGGGATTGATTGGGTTTCGATGACCAGGGAGCGAAATACGCTTGCCTGAGTCTCGAGTTGTTGTCTGTTGTCCCTGAACCGCCACCGGGTCGTCCCTTTATATACACAGGTTGACGCCCGGCCGGTCTACAGAGCCCCGAGGCTGACTCATACAAAGTGTTCGGCTCGGTCTCTCCTTTCCTAACTTATATTACAAGTTTACATAGTCATGGCGGTTTACCACTATGGGCCCTAATCCGCCTTTGGGCTGCGGGCTTCTAAGCTTCATTAGTAAAACGCCATCTTCTGGATCTTCATGGGCTTCAGCATAGTCGAGGGTGAACCGGGCCCTCCTGGCCGGTTTACACTCAGTAGCTATATCCTCAACAGAATGTAAAAACTTGTTACGTAAAATCTATGCCCACATACCACCAGTCTCTACTGATAATCTATAGAGCCATTTACTCAGCAGGCACCTATTTTTAATCTCCAGGTTAGCCCCCGCCGCGCAATCCCTTCTCTCCTTTCGCCGCCATCGAGGGACGCCACCGGGCTAAGCCCAGGGGCTGACGGTGGTGGTGGGGGATCTCCTCTCTCTCGTTTCTCTGGGGTGCTTCGGGCCCCCTAGGCATATGGTGGCGCAGCCGATCTGGCTTCTACGGTGCAGCGGATAGCTGCGGCAGCGGCGGGTGGCCGTTCCGTCCTTGGACAGTGGCGACTAGGTGCAATGAGTGGCCCAGTCAGGGATGGCGGCTTGGGTTGCAGGTGCAGCGGCCGGCCTTTTCGGGTGGCGGCTACGGTCGACGGTGGCCAGCTAGGCTGCGGTGGCATGCAATCTGCCTTCAGATTGGCGATGGCGGCGTGGAGGTCCTGGTGGTCTCGTCGGCGGCACCTCCGGTCAGATATGTTCTGACCGGTGCGGCCGGCGGCGGTGGTCATCTCTTCCGTCAGAGGTGATCGGCCCGAGGCTGGGTGTTCGGATCTCCGAATCTATCATCTAGTACTGGCTACGAGTCAGAGAGACATAGTTGCCGGTAAAAACCGAGCCGACGGCGGGCGATGGCAGCGTTCTGAGTCATTATCTTGATGAAGGCATCATCGTGTGACTAATGTCGACCCACCCGTATTGCACTGGGGGAAACCCTAGGATCTAGTCTTCCAGATCGGACGATGGCGGCACTGCGGTGTTGTTTCTTTCTTGGGAGCACTGTTTGTGGAGCAGCACTGGAAGTCAGAGACAGGAGGTGGAGCGTCTTCGTCTTGCATGGAGCTTCGGTGGAGATGTCAAGTCATGCCTGACCGACAGGTGCTACGCATGACAGATCTTCCAGAGACTTCAAGCTGTATTGGCTGGTGGTACGTGGTGGCATGGTGCTGAGGTGTAGTGGTGGCGACCGTGGCATGCTCAGTAGTTCGCATGCAGGGAAGTGGTGCCATTGGGCACTATGGTGGCATCGACGTCAGCTAGACCGCGCAAGGATGATGCGTCAGTACAACTCTGGAGATGGAGTGGTGGCAGCAGCGGCAGCCTCTGATAGTGCATTGGACCGGTGTGTGCCCCATACCCGGCAAGTAGCTTGGTTGGGGCCTTAGGTCTTAGATGTTAGGCTTGGCTGCAAGGTCTGTGGTATTAGGCCTGGACTATCAGCATCCCTTCATCAACTGGATAGGAGTAGCGACAGTTGTCGCCTAGACAGTGGCTTCAGACTCACTCCTGTATTTCTTTGTAAGGTCTCTTGTGAATAATTAATAAAATGGCTGCATGCATCACTCAGATGCAGAGGCCAGAGGTAATCCTCCTTCTCTAAAAAACATGTCTTGCGTCGTTGCTGCACACGGCGAATGTCTCTCCAAGTGCTACTCGGTAGCTACCTCTAGAGGCGGCGAGCAGAGGGAGGAGACAAGGAAGGCGGGAGTAAATTGCTCAAAACCACCACATTTGTGGCTAGGGTACTCCAAAACTACCATTTTTGCCAAAAAACACAAAATACCACCACTTCTGCGCCAAGTGAGTAACAAAATGCACTAAATATGACTTGAGCCATGACTAACAATAAAACCTGATAGGTGGGACCCGTCCATCCGGTCTGATGTGGCGAAGACTAGTCCTAGTCCGTGTTTGACTTGCTGAGGTGGACAGGGGCCCACCTGCAAGCCACACCTCTTATCTCCTCTCTCTTCTCCTTGCTCCCCACATTTTTCTCTCCCTCACCACCAGCCCACTCCGGCTAGATGGACCCGTCGCCGGCCGCAGTCAAGCCTGAGGCCACCGCTCGTCCTACCTCGGGCCAAGGTAGAGACCACCATTGCCATTGCCGGCCGCGGTCAAGCCTGTGGCCGTGGCATGTCCTGCTTAGGCCGAGGCAGAGGCCACCGTTGCCATTGCCGGCCGCCGTTGAGCCTGAGGCCGCTGCCTGTCCCATTCCTAGACAAGGCAGAGGACTCGCTGCCGTCAGCGCTCGACCATGCTCCCCCCTCCAATCCTACTCGAGGCATACAAAGAGTCTGTGTGTGCGGCAACCTCGACTCCGATGGCGCGGGGAATAACCGGATCCAGAGCGCAAGGAGGCGGGGGAGGGCGAGGGCGAGTCAGGAGCCCGCCGCCCGTAGCATGGTCGTACGCCGATGAATTGATCTACCCCGGCTAGCAGTAGGTCAACACCACCACTCTCGAGTCTGTCTCCCGTCGAATCGCACCGACGCCTCCCATTCCATCCGCCCTGGCTAGCAGCAGGTCAACAGCGTGGCCTCGCTGGAGCGGGCAGGGGCGTGCGCACGCGGGGGACTCCGCCTCATCGGAGCGGGCAGGGGCGCGGGGCCTAGGCCTCGCAAGAGCAGGCAAGGGCGCGAGGCCTCAGCCTCGCAAGAGCAGGCAGGGGTGCGGGCAGGTGAGGCTCGGCCTTGCCGGAGCGGGCAAGAGCGCGTGCACGAGGGGCTTCGGCCTTGCTAGAGTGGGCAGGGGCTCCTGCGGGGGGCTCGGCCTCGCCGGAGCATGCTAGGGTGCGGGGGTTCGGCCTTGCCAGAGTGGGCAAGGTCAGCCGCCGCTGTTGTTCTTCCATGGCCGTCGCTCCAATGGGAAGGAAGAAGGAGAGGAGACAAGAGGTGTGGCTGACAGGTGGGACCCCCATCCACCTCAGCAGGTCAATGATTGACAGGATTAGTCTTTCCACATCAGCCTGGACAGATGGGTCCCACCCATCAGTTTTGCTATTAGACACGCTCAAATTCGGATTAGTGCTATTTGTTATCCACTTGGCGAAGAAGTGGTGGTTTTTTGTGATTTTTGGCAAAAGCGATAGTTTTGGAGTTTCTAGCCACAAATGTGATGGTTTTGAGCAATTTTACTCGGAAGGTCGTGGTGGCGCCGATCAAGGGTTCACTCCCCCAAGTTGCCTGTATAGGTGGGTTGTTCAAGTATTTCACCAGCAAAACCGATTGATCATTCTGATGGATGATGATGACTACCATAAGTTTGGTTCTTTCTGACCACTAGGTGAGCTCCTCCCCTCCCGCTCCGTGCCGCTGGCCACTCCGGTCGCGGCGGCCACCTCCCCACCCCTAGCACCTAGCAGCATGGGCGCGCCGCGCTCTCCGTGCTCTGGATCCTGTTGTGGATCGGCCAGTGGGACGGGGAGATGGGCACCTTCCCCTAGTCCATCAGCGGCCTCTCCGCCCACCCCTGAATGCTGCTCTCCGACATCCCCAGATCCACTTTTTCTGCCGTGGATGCTGCTCCAGGGTGAATGCTTGACGGATGGGGCGGCAGTTACTGCGGCCGCTCCAGGGGCGCAACCGTCTAATCTTCTTCAATCCATCATCGTAGATCTAGCAAGTGGCACGGTGGATCCTCCAGAGCCTCCCCCTCCCCCCGTCGCCTCCAGTCCATCATCATTGCCCCATCCTCTGCGGTCAACATTTCCTCTTCGGGGATGGGCGGTTGATGGACGTAGGTCTCCTCCAAGAAGAACCGCGAACGCGACTCAGATCTGCCAGTCAGTAGCGTGCTCCCCCCGCCTCCTCGCTCAGACCGTCGGCTGGCGTTCAATGAGGTAGATGGCTGCGAGGCCTTCTTAAGCCAGTTCCAAGGTCGCCGCTTCCGGTGCCTCAGCAAACGCCACAGCCGAAAAGATTGTCGTGATCCGCTCCACTACATCATTGATACGTCAATTTTGCATCATGCTTTTATATCAATATTTATTGCATTATGGGCTGTTATTACACATTATATCTCAATACTTATGGCTATTCTCTCTTATTTTACAAGGTTTATCATGAAGAGGGGGGATGCCGGCAGCTGGAATTTTGGCTGAAAAAGGAGCAAACGTTGGAAACCTATTCTGCACAACTCCAAAAGACATGAGACTCCACGAAACAACTTTTAAGATTTAATAAGAATTTTTGGGCAAAAGAAATAGGCTAGGGGGCCCACACCCTGTCCAGGAGACAGGGGGTGCGCCCCCTAGCCTATTTCTTTTGCCCCCTCGTGGGCTTCTGGCGTCCATCTTCTGCTATATGAAGGGTTTTGTCCTGGAAAAATTCGGGGGCAAGCTTACAGGACGAAACTCCGCCGCCACGAGGCAGAACCTTGGCGGAATCAATCTAGGGCTCTGGCGGAGCTGTTCTGCCGGGGACACTTCCCTCCGGGAGGGGGAAATCATCACCAACGTCATCACCAACGATCCTCTTATCGAGAGGGGGTCAATCTCCATCAACATCTTCACCAGCACCATCTCATCTCAAAACCCTAGTTCATCTCTTGTATCCAATCTTGTATCAAAACCACAAATTGGTACCTGTGGGTTGCTAGTAGTGTTGATTACTCCTTGTAGTTGATACTAATTGGTTTACTTGGTGGAAGATCATATGTTCAGATCCTTCATGCATATTATTACCCATCTGATTATGAACATTAATATGCTTTGTGAGTAGTTACGTTTGTTCCTGAGGACATGGGTGAAGTCTTGCTATTAGTAGTCATGTGAATTTGGTATTCGTTCGATATTTTGATGAGATGTATGTTGTCTCTCCTATAGTGGTGTTATGTGAACGTCGACTACATGACACTTCACCATTATTTGGGCCTAGAGGAAGGCATAGGGAAGTAATAAGTAGATGATGGGTTGCTAGAGTGACAGAAGCTTAAACCCTAGTTTATGCGTTGCTTCGTTAGGGGTTGATATGGACCCATATGTTTAATGTTATGGTTAGGTTTACCTTAATACTCCTTTTGTTAGTTGCGGATGCTTGCAATAGGGGTTAATCATAAGTGGGATGCTTGTCCATGTTAGGGCAGTACCCAAGTGCCAGTCCACCCACATATCCAATTATCAAAGTACCAAACGTGAATCTTATGAACGTGATGAAAACTAGCTTGACGATAATTCCCAATGTGTCCTCGGAGCTCCTTCCTCATTATTAGAATTTGTCCAGGCTTATCCTTTGCTACATAAAGGATTGGGACACCTTGATGCACTTTATTTACTTTATTTACTTTTTGCTTGTTACTATTTATCTTATCACAAAACTATCTATCACCTACTATTTCAGTGCTTGCAGAGAAAACCTTACTGAAAACCGCTTATCATTTCCTTCTGCTCCTCGTTGGGTTCAACACTCTTACTTATCGAAAGGACTATGATAGATCCCCTATACTTGTGGGTCATCAAGACTCTTTTCTGGCGCCGTTGCCGGGGAGCGTAGCGCTCTTGGTGAGTGGAACTTGGTAAGGAAACATTTATATAGTGTGCTGAAATTTTCCGTTACTTGTCAATATGGAAACTAATCCTTTGAGAAGCTTGTTTGGGGTATCTTCACCCCAACCAGAAGAGCAAAGAGATTCTCCTCAACCTACTGAACCTTATGAAAGTATTCACTTTGATATTCCTTCGGGTATGATAGAAAAACTGCTAGCTAATCCTTTTGCAGGAGACAGAACATTGCATCCCGACTTACACCTTATCTTTGTGGATGAAGTTTGTGGATTATTTAAGCTTGGAGGTATCCCCGATGATGTTGTTAAAAGGAAGGTATTACCTTTATCTTTGAAGGGAGATGCAATGACATGGTATAGGCTATGTGATGATACGAGATCTTGGAATTATAAGCGATTGAAGTTGGAATTTCACCAGAAGTTCTATCCTATGCATCTTGTTCATCGTGATCGTAATTACATATATAATTTCTGGCCTCACGAAGGAGAAAGCATCGCTCAAGCTTGGTGGAGGCTTAAGTCAATGTTATATTCATGCCCCAATCATGAGCTCGCTCAGGAAATGATTATTCAGAATTTTTATGCTCTGCTTTCTCTTGATAATCGCAACTTGCTCGATACTTCATGTGCTGGTTCCTATATGCTAAAGACTATTGATTTCAAATGGGACTTATTGGAAAGAATTAAACACAAGTCTGAAGATTGGGGTTCCAACGATGGTAAGGAGTCAGGTATGACACCTAAGTTTGATTGTGTTAAATCTTTTATGGATACCGATGCTTTCCGTGGATTTAGCTCTAAGTATGGACTTGACTCTAAGATAGTAGCCACTTTTTGTGAAACTTTTGCTACTCATGTTGATCTCCCTAAAGAGAAGTGGTTTAAATATAATCCTCCTGTTGAAGTGAAAGTAGTTGCACCTATTACAGTCGAAGAGAAGAGTATTACATATAGTGATCCTATTATTCCTACTGCTTATGTTGAAAGACCTCCTTTTCCTGTTAGGATAAAAGATCATGTTAAAGCTTCGACTGTTGTTCGTAAGAGTAATACTAGGACCTATACACCTCCTGAGCAAATTAATGTTGAACCTGGTATTGCTATGATTAAAGATCTCTTGGATGAGGATTTAGATGGGCATGTTATCTCTTTCTTGGGTGAAACTGCTAATATTGCTAGACCCAATACTAAGACACGTAGACATGTTGTAGGCACGCTTGTTATTTCTGTTAAAATAGGAGATCATTGTTATCATGGTTTATGTGATATGGGTGCTAGTGCTAATGCGATACCTTATGATCTTTATAAAGAAATTATGCACGATATTGCACCTATTGAATTAGAAGATATTGATGTTACTATTAAGCTTGCTAATAGGGACACCATTAAACCTATTTGGATTGTTAGAGATGTTGAAGTCTTGTGTGGGAAGATTAAATACCCTACTGATTTTCTTGTTCTTGGTTCCCCACAAGATGATTTTTGTCCCATTATTTTTGGTAGACCCTTCTTGAATACTTCTAGTGCTAAGATTGATTGTGAAAAGAATATTGTCACTGTTGGCTTAGATGGTATGTCTCATGAGTTTGATTTCGCTAAGTTTAGTAGACAACATCGTGAAAAGGAACCATCTAGTAAGGATGAAATTATTTGTCTTGCTTCCATTGTTGTTCCTCCTACTAATCCTTTAGAACAATATTTGCTAGACCATGAAAACGACATGTTTATGAAGGAAAGGGAAGAAATAGATGAAGTGTTCCTTAAACAAGAACCTATGCTGAAACATAATCTTCCCGTTGAAATTCTTGGGGATCCCCCTCCACCCAAGGGTGATCCCGTGTTTGAACTCAAACCATTACCTGATAATCTTAAGTATGCTTATCTTGATGAAAAGGAAATATATCCTATTATTATTAGTGCTAACCTTTCAGAGAAAGAAGAAGAAAGATTATTGAAAACTCTGAAGAAGCATCGAGCTGCTATTGGATATACCCTGGATGATCTTAAGGGCATTAGTCCCACATTATGTCAACACAAATTTCAGTGGAGAAAGATGCCAAACCAGTTAGAGATCCTCAAAGACGATTAAATCCCAAAATGAAGGAAGTGGTAAGAAAGGAGATACTAAAACTCCTTGAGGCAGGTATTATTTATCCCGTTGCTGATAGTGAATGGGTAAGCCCTGTCCATTGTATCACTAAAAAGGGAGGTATTACCGTTGTTCCTAATGATAAAGATGAATTGATCCCGCAAAGAATTATTACAGGCTATAGGATGGTAATTGATTTCCATAAGTTAAATAAAGCTACTAAGAAAGATCGTTACCCTTTACCTTTTATTGATCAAATGCTAGAAATGCTATCCAAACACACACATTTTTGCTTTCTAGATGGTTATTCTGGCTTCTCTCAGATACTTGTATCAGCGGGGGATCAATCTAAAACTACTTTTACTTGCCCTTTTGGTACTTTTGCTTATAGACGTATGCCTTTGGCTATTTTTTGCGTTTGCTTAATGGTTATGCAATGCACCTGCTACCTATCAAAGATGCATGATGGCTATATTTTCTGATTTTTGTGAAAAGATTTGTGAGGTATTCATGGATGACTTCTCCGTCTATGGATCCTCTTTTGATGATTGTTTGAGCAACCTTGATCGAGTTTTGCAGAGATGCGAAGACACTAGTCTCATCCTGAATTGGGAAAAGTGTCACTTTATGGTTAATGAAGGCAATGTCTTGGGGCACAAGATATCCGAGAGAGGTATTGAAGTTGATAAAGCCAAAGTTGATGCTATTGAAAAGATGCCATGTCCCAAGGACATAAAAGGTATAAGAAGTTTCCTTGGTCATGCCGGTTTTTATAGGAGGTTCATTAAGGACTTCTCTAAAATCTCTAGGCCCCTGACTAACTTATTGCAAAAAGATATTCCTTTTGTCTTTGATGATGATTGTGTAGAAGCATTTGAAACACTTAAGAAAGCTTTGATCACTGCACCTATTGTTCAGCCACCTGATTGGAATTTACCCTTTGAAATTATGTGTGATGCTAGTGATTATGCTGTAGGGGCTGTTTTAGGGCAAAGAGTCGATAAGAAATTGAATGTTATCCACTATGCTAGCAAGACTCTTGATACTGCCCAAAGAAATTATGTTACCACTGAAAAAGAATTCTTATCAGTTGTGTTTGCATGTGATAAGTTTAGACCTTATATCGTTGATTCCAAAGTTACTATTCACACTGATCATGCTGCTATTAAATACCTTATGGAAAAGAAAGATGCAAAGCCTAGACTCATTAGATGAGTTCTCTTGCTCCAAGAATTTGACTTGCATATTGTTGATAGAAAAGGAGCTGAGAACCCCGTTGCAGACAACTTGTCTAGGCTAGAAAATGTTCTTGATGACCCACTGCCTATTAATGATAGCTTTCCTGATGAACAATTAGCGGTCGTCAATGCTTCTCGTACTGCTCCTTGGTATGCTGACTATGCTAATTACATTGTTGCTAAATATATACCGCCTAGTTTCACATACCAACAGAAGAAAAAGTTCTTTTATGATTTAAGACATTACTTCTGGGATGATCCACAGCTTTATAAAGAAGGAGTAGATGGTATTATTAGACGTTGTGTGCCTGAGCATGAACAGGAACAAATCCTATGCAAGTGTCACTCTAAATCCTATGGAGGACACCATGCTGGAGATAGGACTGCACACAAGGTACTACAATCTGGTTTTTATTGGCCTACTCTTTTCAAAGATGCTCGTAAGTTTGTCGTATCTTGTGATGAATGTCAAAGAATAGGTAACATCAGTAGACGTCAAGAAATGCCTATGAATTATTCTCTTGTTATTGAACCGTTTGATGTTTGGGGCTTTGATTATATGGGACCTTTTCCCGCCTCCAATGGTTATACACATATTTTAGTTGCTGTTGATTACGTTACTAAGTGGGTAGAAGCTATTCCAACTAGTAGTGCTGATCATAACACTTCTATTAAAATGCTTAAAGAAGTTATTTTTCCGAGGTTTGGAGTCCCTAGATATCTTATGATTGATGGTGGTTCACACTTTATTCATGGTGCTTTCCGTAAGATGCTTGCTAAGTATGATGTCAATCATAGAATCGCATCTCCTTATCACCCGCAGTCTACTGGTCAAGTGGAGTTGAGCAATAGAGAGCTCAAATTAATTTTGCAAAAGACTGTGAATAGATCTAGAAAGAATTGGTCCAAAAAACTTGATGATGCATTATGGGCCTATAGAACTGCATACAAAAATCCTATGGGTATGTCTCCATATAAGATGGTTTATGGAAAAGCATGTCATTTACCTCTTGAACTTGAACATAAAGCATATTGGCTATTAAAGAGCTTAATTATGACTTCAAACTTGCCGGTGAGAAAAGGTTATTTGATATTAGCTCACTTGATGAATGGAGAACCCAAGCATATGAGAATGCTAAGCTTTTCAAAGAAAAAGTCAAACGCTGGCATGATAAGAGGATACAGAAGCGTGAGTTTAACGTAGGAGATTATGTGTTATTGTTCAACTCTCGTTTAAGATTTTTTGCAGGAAAACTTCTCTCAAAATGGGAAGGTCCCTACGTTATCGAGGAGGTCTATCGTTCTGGTGCTATAAAAATCAACAACTTTGAAGGCACAAATCCGAGGGTGGTAAACGGTCAAAGAATTAAACATTATATTTCAAGTAATCCTATCAATGTTGAAACTAATATTATTGAAACCATAACCCCTGAGGAATACATAAGAGACACTTTCCAGAACGTTCCAGACTCCGAAAAGGCATAGGTACGTGGTACGGTAAGTAAACTGACTCCAAAACAACTCTAATGGCAATTTTCATCAGTTTTGGATTATTTAAGGATTTGAGGAAGAAAGAAGTAGTCTGAAAGGGACACGAGGCTCCCACGAGAGAGGAGGGCGCCCCCCCCCCCCGTAGGGCGCGCCCCCTGTCTCGTGGGCACCTCGTGTGCCTCCCGGACTCCATTTTCTTGTATGTTACGTATTTTGGTCGGTAAAAATTCATTATATATACTCCCGAAGGTTTTGACCATCGTATCACGCAAATATCCTCTGTTTTCGTTTCGAGCTGTTTCTGTTTCAGATCTAGAGCATCATGTCGTCTTCAAGCGCTCCCAAGGACAAGTTTTTCGAGAGGGTTATCAACCCCTATCTTGTGGAGGTGCTGTATCACCCTCAAACCATTGAGATGCGTGAGGGGGTGTTGCATATCCGTGATGTGGAAGGACCAAGGCGTACCGGGAGCGTGGAGACAAAGCTCGAAGCCATGGAACAAGAAGTTTTGATGTGTCAAGGGATGGTGGAGCATGGACTCAACGCCAACCAAATGATGATCACGGAGTTTACCAACAACCACAAGCTGGATGCCAAAGTCATTGGGGAGACCATCTTCAAGCTTCAAGAAAAAATCGAGCACCTCCAAGCCCAGATTTATGACCTGCAAAACCAGAACTGTGAGTATGAATATAGATTCAAGCGAATGAGTTTGGCTGTAGATTTAAGGAACCCGGAGACTCGATCATCCTTTTATGATGGAGAGGCTATGTCTTGGAAGACGGACGACAAGCCTACTTCATCAACAACTCCTACTTCACCACCTCCGAAGACATAATTACATGGGTATGGGCACTCCCCTTGGCAACTGCCAAGCTTGGGGGAGGTTCCCCGGTATCGTATCACCATCACACTCCTATCTTTACCTCTTTATTTAGTTCGATCCTTTTAGTAGTATCTTGATCTATTAGTTCGAAGTTTTGTTATCGAGTAGTTTTGAGTTTTTCGTTGTGATCTCTTTATGTAATCGAGTCCGCGTGCTATCTATAATAAAGATTAGTGTTGAGTCAAGGGCTTTGCTATGTTGCTATGATCTTGAGAAAGTAGAAAGAACAAAAGAGTTCATATTGATCTTATGGATAGTGATAACTTCACACATAGAAAGTATGAGGCATAAAAATTGGTGAGAGTTGATGAACGTAGCCTTGGTCATCGTTGCAATTAATAGGAAGTAATAAGGAAAGAGGGGTTCACATATAAATATATTATCTTGGACATCTTTTATGATTGTGAAGCACTCATTAAGTATGACATGCTAACAGAGTTGACGTTGGACAAGGAAGACAACGTAATGGTTTATGTTTTCCGACATCTCAGTTAAAGTATATTGTCATTGACCTTCCAAACATCTTGAGCTTGACCTTCCCCCTCATGCTAGCAAAATTCCTTGCACTAAGTAGAGATACTACTTGTGCTTCCAAATATCCTTAAACCCAGTTTTGCCATGAGAGTCCACCATACCTACCTATGGATTGAGTAAGATCCTTCAAGTAAGTTGTCATTGGTGCAAGCAATAAAAATTGCTCTCTAAATATGTATGACTTATTAGTGCAGAGAAAATAAACTTTGTACAAACTTGTTGTTGAAGTAATAAAAGCTATGGACTGCATAATAAAGGTCCACATACAAGGGGCAATATAAAGTGACGTTCTTTTGCATTAAGATTTTATGCATCAACCTTAGAAGCGCATGACAACCTCTGCTTCCCTCTGCGAAGGGCCTATCTTTTACTTTATGTTTTACTTTATGCTTGAGTCAAGGTGATCCTCACCTTTCCCTTTTTCATTTTATCCTTTGGAAAGCTCTTTTTGTTTGAAAGATCATGATATATATATCCAATTGGATGTAAGTTGGCATAGGCTATTATTGTTGACATCACCTAAATGTGAATACGTTGGGAGGCAACACAAGAAGCCCCTATCTTTCTCAGTGTCCGGCTGAAACTTTATAACCACAAGTATTGCATGAGTGTTAACAATTATGGGAGACTACGAGTAGTTGAGTATGTGAGCTTGCTGAAAAGCTCTATTATTGACTCTTTCTGATGTTACGATAAATTGCAATTGCTTCAATGACTGAGATTATAGTTTGTTAGTTCCCAATGAAGTTTTTGAACCATTCTTGACATTGTGAATTGCTTATTACTTGAACATAGGAAATCATATGACAAAATCCATATATGTTGTTGTTATTAGAAAGATCATGATGCCCTCATGTCCGTATTTTATTTTTATCGACACCTCTATCTCTAAACATGTGGACATATTTTTCGATTTTGGCTTCCGCTTGAGGACAAGCGAGGTCTAAGCTTGGGGGAGTTGATACGTCCATTTTGCATCATGCTTTTATATCAATATTTATTGCATTATGGGTTGTTATTACACATTATATCTCAATACTTATGGCTATTCTCTCTTATTTTACAAGGTTTATCATGAAGAGGGGGGATGCCGGCAGCTGGAATTCTGGATGAAAAAGGAGCAAACGTTGGAAACCTATTCTGCACAACTCCAAAAGACCTAACACTCCACGAAACAACTTTTTAGATTTAATAAGAATTTTTGGGCAAAAGAAATAGTCTAGTGGGCCCACACCCTGTCCAGGAGACAGGGGGGAGCCCCCCCCCCCTAGGGTGCGCACCCTATCTCCTGGGCCCCCTGGTGGGCTTCCGGCGTCCATCTTCTGCTATATGAAGGGTTTTGTCCTGGAAAATTTTGGGGGCAAGCTTACGGGACGAAACTCCGCCGCCATGAGGCGGAACCTTGGCGGAATCAATCTCGGGCTCTGGCGGAGCTGTTCTGTCGGGGACACTTCCCTCCGGCAGGGGGAAATCATCACCAACGTCATCACCAACGATCCTCTTATCGTGAGGGGGTCAATCTCCATCAACATCTTCACCAGCACCATCTCATCTCAAAACCCTAGTTCATCTCTTGTATCCAATCTTGTATCAAAACCACAAATTGGTACCTGTGGGTTGCTAGTAGTGTTGATTACTCCTTGTAGTTGATACTAATTGGTTTACTTGGTGGAAGATCATATGTTCAGATCCTTCATGCATATTATTACCCCTCTGATTATGAACATGAATATGCTTTGTGAGTAGTTACGTTTGTTCCTGAGGACATGGGTGAAGTCTTGCTATTAGTAGTCATGTGAATTTGGTATTCGTTCGATATTTTGATGAGATGTATGTTGTCTCTCCTCTAGTGGTGTTATGTGAACGTCGACTACATGACACTTCACCATTATTTGGGCCTAGAGGAAGGCATAGGGAAGTAATAAGTAGATGATGGGTTGCTAGAGTGACAGAAGCTTAAACCCTAGTTTATGCGTTGCTTCGTTAGGGGTTGATATGGACCCATATGTTTAATGTTGTGGTTAGGTTTACCTTAATACTCCTTTTTGTAGTTGCGGATGCTTGCAATAGGGGTTAATCATAAGTGGGATGCTTGTCCATGTTAGGGCAGTACCCAAGTGCCGGTCCACCCACATATCAAATTATCAAAGTACCGAACGCGAATCTTATGAACCTGATGAAAACTAGCTTGACGATAATTCCCAATGTGTCCTCGGGAGCTCCTTCCTCATTATTAGAATTTGTCTAGGCTTATCCTTTGCTACATAAAGGATTGGGCCACATTGCTGCATTTTATTTACTTTATTTACTTTTTGCTTGTTACTATTTATCTTATCACAAAACTATCTATCACCTACTATTTCAGTGCTTGCAGAGAAAACCTTACTGAAAACCGCTTATCATTTCCTTCTGCTCCTCGTTGGGTTCGACACTCTTACTTATCAAAAGGACTACGATAGATCCCCTACACTTGTGGGTCATCAATCATCTGCGAGCGCCCCGGGCATTTCGGCTGCCAATGTCCTCAAAACCCACAAAATGGCCCGGGTGGCCCTGCTGCAGCTAGGCTAGGTCCGCTGGCGCCGCGCCCCCCGATTGCCTCCTATCTGATCTTCCCACCCCTGCTGCCACCACCGCCTCTACGCCCAGCTCCACCTACTCCTCCGATGGCGGAGCTTAGTCTCTCCCACCCTGCACGCCGCCCACGCACTAGCCACAAGGTGGGCGTCTTCGCACTGGAGGTGGAGCGGGCCGTCTTCTTCCTCACGCAGCACGCGGTCACACTACGTGCCTGCGACGGGGTGAAGACCATGTCGCCCATGGCTGTTGGGCGTTCCCTTGAGGCTCAGCTTTGCGTCTCGCCCCATCAGCTGCGGGTGATGGCGCACTACCCCGAGGACTTCCTAGTCATGTTCACCCAGCCGGCCCACCACGCCAATTTTGTGCGTCGTGGCACCCTGCGCGTCGACAATGCCGATTTCACCATCCTGTCATGGTGGGAGGACGACCACGCCGGCTTCGCCACATTCAACATGCACGTCCACTGCATCATCGAGCACATGGCAATGCAGTACTGGTCCATCGAGGGGCGCAGGAGGTGTTCGGCAACAAGGTGTGCGTCGACAGCCGCATGCTGGAGCATGGCCACACCAAGATCTTTGCATGCTGGTTCTAGGTGTGGGACATGGCATTCATCCCCACCAGGCACACCTACTGGAAGCTCCCCCGCGGCACTGGGAGCATGGAGGAGATGGAGGGCTTTTCGCCGCCGGATCGCAGGGTTGCTCCTCCTCCTGGCGTGGCGTGGTACGACCTCCTCATCCACGTCGACCGCATTGAAGAATGTATGGGTGTGATCACCATGCTCCTCCCACTCGGTGCAGAGCAGCCTGCCATCCTCCGGCACTGAAGACGAAACGAGCTGCCACACATCCACCCTAGGACCTGGACCATGCACGTCGAAGACGGCCAGCGTGAAGAGCACCACAAGGGGCAGGCCCGCGCCCCGATGGTGGACATGGGCTGCCGTGGCATGCCCCTTGGCGGCCCTAGGCGCTACCACGACAACAATGGCGTCGGAAGGAGATCCTGGAAGGACACGCTCTTGGGGTGCAGTCGTGCTCACAGCGAGCGGGGCGAGGCGTCCTCCAAGGAGCGCCCCAACCGTAGCCACTCCCCTCTGATAATCCCCAAGTGCAGGGAATCATTGTAGCAATTTCCAAAGGTGGAAGTGATAAGTATGGAGTGTCGAACCCACAAGGAGCTAAAGGTAAGATCAATATTCTCTCAAGTCCTATCTACCACTGATACGACTCTACGTACACCGAACGTTTGCTTCCAACTAGATACGAGAAATAAAACTACGTTGTGGGTATGAAGAGGATAACATTGCATGATATCGGAGAGATAAAATATAAAAGTAGGTGCTTTTATCATAAAGTTAGAATATATTACTAAATATTATAAATAGGAGTGTGGAATAATGATGGATCGATGTGCGGAATTATCCTAGGCAATTGTTAACAAGACCGGTAGTCGTCATTGCAATTTCATATGAGGGAGAGGCATAAGCTAACATACTTTATCTTCTTGGATCATATGCACTTATGATTGGAACTCTAGCAAGCATCCACAACTACTAAAGATCATTAAGGTAAAACCCAACCATAGCATTAAAGCATCAAGTCCCCTTTATCCCATACGCCACAACCCCCTTACTCGGGTTTATGCTTCTGTCACTCAAGCAACCCACTATAAAGCGAATCATGAACGTATTGCAACACCCTACAGCAGGAATCCCTCACGCTTGCGTGACACAGAGGGCACAATAGGACGGCACCAAAATAAGACATACAACTCGTACCAATCTAGATCATCAATCAACCCAAAGACAAAAGATATCTACTCAAAACATCATAGGATGGCAACACATCATTGGATCATAATATGTGGCATAAAGCACCATGTTCAAGTAGGGATTACAGCGGGGTGCGGGAGAGTGGACTGCATAAAAGAGATAGGATGGTGATGATGATGGTGATGTTGATGAAGACGATCACCGCGGTTATGATTCCCCTCCCGATGGAACTCCGGTGCCACCGAGAGAGAGGAGGAGAGGTCCTCCCCCTTGTGCTCCTTCCTCCATGCCCCCCTGGATGGGGAGAGGTTCCCCCTCTGGTCCTTGGCCTTCATGGCGATGATGGCCCCTCCGAGATCCTCCTCCATGGCCTCCGATGATGATGGCCCTCTCCGGCAGGGTGCCAGAGAGGTCCTAGATTGATTTCTCATGGCTACAGAGGCTTGCGGCGGTGGAACTTCCGATCTAGGTTATTTTCTGGAGGTTTGGGTATTTATAAAAGAGGTTGGCATCAAGGACAAATCAAGGGGCACCACAGGGAGTCCACGAGGCAGGGGCGTGCCCTAGGGGGTGGGCACGCCCTCCACCCTCGTGGGGCCCATGGGACTCCCCTCCGGTAACTCTTTGTTCCAGTATTTTTTATATTTTCCAGAAAAATTCTCCGTTGATTTTCATCGCATTCCGAGAACTTTTATTTCTGCACAAAAACAACACCACGGTAGTTCTGCTGAAAACAGCGTCAGTGCGGGTTAGTTCTAATCAAATCATACCAAAATCATATAAAACTATTGTAAACATGGCATGAATACTTCATAAATTATAGATACGTTGGAGACGTATCAGCATCCCCAAGCTTAATTCCTGCTCGTCCTCGAGTAGGTAAATGATGAAAGAAATAATTTATGAAGTGTGAATGCTAGCAAGTGCATAAGTTTTATCAATGGTAGTTCCAATCACTTTTTCTAGCATCATTATATATCATAACAGTAGCTCAACTCATAAGACTTCTCATGATCAAGTAACAATCTATTCACATGTTAAAGTATAGATCATAAACTTTCTTGAAAACTAACAAACCATGCTCTTAGTCATCAAACAATTGCAATTCTTCTTATTTTCAAGAAGGGTCCATGTCAGAGTTTTGATTTAGCAAACTCCACATACTCAACTATCATTTAATCTTTCACAATTGCTAACACTCACGTGATATTTATGGGTTCGAAGTTTTAATCGGACACAGAGAAAGATAGGGGCTTATAATTTCGCCTCCCAACCTTTTACCTCAAGGGTAATGTCAACAATAATAATTTATGAAAACCTACATCCAAGTGGATATATATATCCGGATCGCTCCAACACAAAGTGCTTGCCAAAGGAAAAAGTGTAAAAAGGAAAGGTGGTGATCACCATGACTCTTGTATAAGGGTAGAAGATAAAAGTAAAAGATAGGCTCTTCACAGATGGAAGCAGAGGTTGTCATGCGCTTTTATGGTTGGATGCAAAAAAAATTAATGTAAAAGAACGTCACTTTATATTGCTGATTGTGATAAAGACCTTTATTATGCAGTCCGTCGCTTTTATTTCTTCCCTATCACAAGTTCGTATGAAGCTTATTTTCTTTGCACTAATAGATCGTACATATTTAGAGAGCAATTTTTATTGCATGCACCGATGACAACTTACTTGAAGGATCTTACTCAATCCTTATGTTGGTATGGTGGACTCTCATGGCAAAACTGGTTTAAGGGATGTTTGCAAGCACAAGTAGTATTTCTACTTGGTGCAAAGAATTTGGATAGCATGATAGGGAAAGGCAAGCCCAAATGTTGGATGATCCAAGACAATATAACATTTCGGATATAGGAAAACATAACCCATTGAGTTATCTTCCTTGTCCAACATCAACTTTTTAGCATGTCATATTTTAATGAGTGCTCACAATTACAAAAGATGTCCAAGATAGTATATCTATATGTGAAATCTCTCTTCCTTCAATATTATTTCATGAATTGTTCAAGTGACCAATTATGCGTTTGCTAACTTTCAATGAGTTTACTATCTATACTTATTATGTGTGAAGTAATTACTCCCCATGTTATAAGCATATGAAACGTATATAAATTCAGATTTGTGATATTCAATTCATTCAACCATTTACTCATAGGATATATGTGAAGCACATGAGCAAATGACAAACTACTCCAAAAGATATAAGTGAAGAACACTGAGTAGGCAAATAATTAACTAGCCATGGGAGGATTCTTTTTTATTCAAGATTTCATATCCAATGATTTTATTCAAACAGCAAGTAAAATTTAAAATATACTCCAAGCAAAACACATATCATGTGACCAATAAAAATATAGCTCCGAGTAAGGTATATTGATAGTTTTGAAGACGAAAGAGGGGATGCCTTCCGGGGCATCCCCAAGCTTAGGCGCTTGAGTCTTCCTTGAATATTACCTTGGGGTGCCTTGGGCATCCCCAAGCTTAGTGTCTTTCCACTCATTCTCCTCATATCGATATCTCACCCAAAGCTTGAAAACTTCAATCACATAAAACTTAATGGAACTTTGTGAGATAGGTTAGTATGATAAAGAGTAAACCATTCACTTTTGTACTATCAAAGACAAGTTTAATAATTGTTCTCACACAATGCCTACTGTACCATATCATTTATACAATTTATATTGAGAATTATAAGTCATAGAAACTAGAAAACAAGCAAACTATGCAATGAAAACAGAATCTGTCAGAAACAAAACAGTCTGTAATGATCTGAACAGAAACCATACTTATGCTAAGCCAAAAATTATAAAATAAAATTTTGGACGTGAGGAATTTATCTATTAATCATCTGCAAAAAGAATCAACCTAAAAGCACTCTCCATTAAAAAATGACATCTATTCTCGTGAGCGCAAAGTTTCTGTTTTTAACAGCAAGATTGCAAAGACTTCACTCATGTCTTCCCAAAGGTCTTACTTCGCACTTTATTGAAACAAAAAGCTATAAAATATGATTACTACAGTATATTAATCATGTAAACACACAAAAAAGTAAGGGTAAATATTGGGTTGTCTCCCAACAAGCGCTTTTCTTTAATGCCTTTTAGCTAGGCATGATGATTTCAATGATGCTCACATAAAAGAAAAGAATTAAAACATAAAGAGAGCATCATGAAGAATATGACTATCACAATTGAATCTAACCCACTTCATATGCCTAGGGATTTTGTGAACATATAATTTATAGGAACAAGAATCAACTGGCATAGGAAGGCAAAACAAGTATAACTTCAAAACTTTAAGCACATAGAGAGGAAACTTGATATTATCGTAACTCCTACAAGCATATATTCCTCCCTCATAATAATTTTCAGTAGCATCATGAATGAATTCAACAATATAATCATCACATAAAGCATTCTTTTCATGATCTATAAGCATAGAAATTTTACTACTCTCCACATAAGCAAAACTCTTCTCATTCGGAATAGTGGGATCACTAATTCCTAAAGTTGACACTCTTCCAAACCTGCTTTAGATGATAGTATTATTCATACTTCAAAAGATATAAGTGAAGTTCATGGAGAATTCTACAATTAATATAGACTAACCAATATCCAAGCTCAAAATATATAAGTGAAGCACACGAAGCATTTTATAAAACCATACTCAAATGATTTAAGTGAAGCACAAAGAGCAATTCTATAAGATCATACTTAAAAGATTTAAGTGAAGCACATGAATTATTCTATAAATCAATGAAGGGATATCTCATACTAGCATGGTTCTTAAAGAAAAATAAAAACACAAAGGACACAAATCATGTGAACAAAACAAAAACCAAGGTATACCAATATTTTTTGAAGAAGATGGGATGCCAACCGGGGCATCCCCAAGCTTAGATGCTTGAGTATCCTTTGGAATATTTACTTGGGGTGCCTTGGGCATCCCCAAGCTTAAACTCTTGCCTCTGTTTATTCTTATCATATTGATAGCTCCTCGATCTTCGAACACTTCATCCACACAAAACTTTAACAAAAACTTTGTGAGATCCCTTAGTGTAATAAAGCAAACTACAACTTTAAGGTACTGTAATGAACTCATTATTTATTTATATTGGTGTTAAACCTACTGTATTCCAACTTCTCTATGGTTCATAACCCCCTATACTAGCCATAGATTCATCAAAATAAGCAAACAACACGTGAAAAACAGAATCTGTCAAAAACAGGACAGTCTGTAGTAATCTGGAAGTTTAGTAAATTTATATAACTCCAAAAATTATGAAATAAATATGAAAATTTGAAAAATTGTACATAAGTAATGTGAAAAAAGTTTCAGACCCATTTGACCTTTCAGTAAAAAATGTAAAATCACGCGCTACAGCCAAAGTTTCTGTTTTTGTTCTGCACATAGTAAACAAGCAATCTAATCATCCTAAAACCAAAGCTTGGACATTATTTTTATAATACAATGGATATATACAAGGGAATAATTATTTACAGAGAAACTTCCATGAAAAATTATACATTGTTTCCGTGAGCATGAACACCAGTGCTCAAGGTCGACCCTCACTTCTTCAATGCATAACTTTCCAATAACTTCTCTTTTTGAAAAACTTTTTTAGGCATGAATGGAAAGTAAATTTTTTTTGTATTTTCATTCTTTAATTTCTTTTGTATGTTTCATCCACAACTAAACAGAAATAAAAAGGAAAAACAAAATCTACTTAGTGAAGAAAGCAAACAAGCACACACGAGAATATCACCCCACACTATTGCTCCCCGGCAACGACGCCAGAAAAGTGCTTGATAATCCCCAAGTGCAGGGAATTATCGTAGCAATTTCCAAAGGTGGAAGTGATAAGTATGGAGTGTCGAACCCATAAGGAGCTAAAGATAAGATCAATATTCTCTCAAGTCCTATCTGCCACTGATACGACTCTACGTACATCGAACGTTTGCTTCCAACTAGATACGAGAAATAAAACTACGTTGTGGGTATGAAGAGGATAACTTTGCATCATATTGGAGAGCTAAAATATAAAACTAGGTGTTGTTATCATAAATTTAGAATATATTACTAAATATTATAAATAGCGAGTGTGGAATAATAATGGATCGGTGTGCGGAATTATCCTAGGCAATTGTTAACAAGACCGGTAGTCATCATTGCAATTTCATATGAGGGAGAGGCATAAGCTAACATACTTTATCTTCTTGGATCATATGCACTTATGATTGGAACTCTAGCAAGCATCCGCAACTACTAAAGATCATTAAGGTAAAACCCAACCATAGCATTAAAGCATCAAGTCCCCTTTATCCCATACGCTACAACCCCCTTACTCGGGTTTATGCTTCGGTCACTCAAGCAACCCACTATAAAGCGAATCATGAAAGTATTGCAACACCCTACAGCGGGAATCCCTCACACTTGCGCGATACGGAGGGCACAATAGGACATCACCAAAATAAGACATACAACTCGTACCAATCTAGATCAACAATCAACCCAAAGACAAAAGATATCTACTCAAAACATCATAGGATGGCAACACATCATTGGATCATAATATGTGGCATAAAGCACCATGTTCAAGTAGGGAGTATAGCGGGGTGCGGGAGAGTGGACCGTGTAAAATAGATGAGGATGGTGATGATGATGGTGATGTTGATGAAGACGATCACTGCGGCGATGATTCCCCTCCCGGTGGCACTACGGAGCCACCGGAGAGAGGAGAGGTCCTCCCCCTTGTGCTCCTTCCTCCATGGCCTCCCCCTTGGATGGGGAGAGGTTTCCCCTCTGGTCCTTGGCCTTCATGGCGATGATGGCCCCTCCGAGATCCTCCTCCATGGCCTCTGGTGATGATGGCCCGCTCCGGCAGGGTGCCAGAGAGGGACTAGATTGATTTCTCATGGCTACAGAGGCTTGTGGCGGCGGAACTTCCAATATAGGTTATTTTCTGTAGGTTTGGGTATTTATAGAAGATGTTGGCATCGAGGACAAGTCAAGGGGCCCCACAGGGAGTCCACGAGACAAGGGCGCGCCCTAGGGGGTAGGCACGCCCTCCACCCTCGTGGGGCCCACGGGACTCTTCTCCGGTAACTCTTTGTTCCAGTATTTTTTATATTTTCCAGAAAAATTCTCCGTTGATTTTCATCGCATTCTGATAACTTTTATTTCTGCACAAAAACAACACCACGGTAGTTCTGCTGAAAACAGCGTCAGTCCGGGTTAGTTCTAATCAAATCATACCAAAATCATATAAAACTATTGTAAATATGGCATGAATACTTCATAAATTATAGATACGTTGGAGACGTATCACCCTCCAGCGCGCCACCGCTCCATCAGCTCCAAAGGCTACATGCATCAGCAGCTCCAAAGATGTCGTCATCGGTGAGGTATAGGAGGCATCACCTTAGAGGGATGCGCTGTTCTTTCAGCCATGGGCACTAGGGGAGGGGCTGCAATCCTATGGAACAAGAGCACTGTTACCTTTGCATCACACGCAGTTGGCTGTTTTTTGATCACAGGAAAGGTTTCAGTGCTTCATGATGGATCATGGTTCTGGCTGACGATGGTTTACGGCCCGGTGGATGACATGCGCAAAGACTCCTTCCTGGCCGAGCTTGCTCATGCCCCCCCCCCCCCTCGGTGAGCCATGGTTGATTAATGGAGACTTCAACATCATTTACAAATCTTGGGACAAGAACAACCTCAACCTAAACTGGAGAATCATGGGAATGTTCAGATCGGCAATTGACAGAGCAGGCCTAAGAGAGATTAAGTGCAAAAATAGAAGATTTACTTGGACAAATGAGAGGGAAAATCCAACGATGGTTAGCATTGATAAAGTTTTCTGCAACATGGAATGGGAGGCTATATTCCCCTCCGTCATTCTCATGGTTGAATCCACGGCCTGCTCGGATCATTGCCCTCTTTTGCTGGCGAATACTGCTACCCCATGCAGGCGGCCGGCCTTCCGTTTTGAAACTTTCTGGCCAAAGTTTCAACACTTCTAGGAGACTGTTGCTCGGGCTTGGCAACGACCTGTGAACCACACTTGCCCTGTCATCCGGATGGAGAGGAAGATGAAAAGGACGGCCGCCGACCTAAAGATATGGTCCAAAACTCTCTTTAGCGACACAAAGGTGCAGTTCCACTTGGCCTGCAAGGTTATCCTTCGATTAGATGTTCGATGACCCGCAAGTATACGGGATAGTTGTAGCCTCTTTCGATAAGTAAGAGTGTCGAACCCAATGAGGAGCTAAAGGTAGAACAGATACTCTCTCAAGTCCTATTTGCCACTGATACGACTCTACGCACGCTTGACGTTCGCTTTACCTAGAACAAGTATGAAACTAGAAGTACTTTGTAGGTGTTGTTGGATAGGTTTGCAAGATAATAAAGAGCAAGTAAATAAAAACTAGGGGCTGTTTAGATAAAGATGCAATAAAGTAAATATAGTGAGTGCGGAAAAGTGGTGGTAGGAGTTGTGAAATTGTCCCTAGGCAATTGACTATGTTACTAGACCGATAATCACTATTGCAATTCTATTTGAGGGAGAGGCATAAGCTAACATGCTTTCTCTTCTTGGATCATACGCACTTATGATTGGAAATCTAGCAAGCATCCGCAACTACTAAAGATTCATTAAGGTAAAACCCAACCATAGCATTAAGCATCAAGTCCCCTTTTATCCCATACACAAACAACCTACTTACTCGGGTTTGTGTTTCAGTCACTCACGCAACCCACCATAAGAAAATCATAAACATATTGCAAACCCTACAGCGGGAATCCCTCACGCTTGCGCGACACGGAGGGCACAATAGGACAGCACCAATAATAAAACATGCAACTCAAACCAATCATAGCAATTCATCAATCACCGATAGGACAACGAAAATCTACTCAGACATCATAGGATGGCAACACATCATTGGAACATAATATGAAGCATAAAGCACCATGTTCAAGTAGAGGGTATAGCGGGTTGCGGGAGAGTGGACCGTTGAATATAGAAGGGAGAAGGTGATGGAGATGTTGGTGAAGATGACGGCGGTGTTGGTGAAGATCGCGGTGATGATGATGGCCCCTGGCGGCGTTCCGGCGCCACCGGAAGCAAGGGGAAGAGAGAGGCCCTTCTTCTTCTTCTTCCTTGACCTTCTCCCTAGATGGGAGAAGGGTTTCCCCTCTGGTCCTTGGCTCCCATGGCGTGGGAAGGGCGAGAGCCCCTCCGAGATTGGATATATCTCTCTGTTTCTGCGTTCTCTGTTTCTACCCATTCACCGTTTCCTTTATATCTGGAGATCCGTAACTCCGATTGGGTGAATCTTTCGCCCAGATTTTTCTCGTAAAATTAGCTTTCTTGCGTCAAAAGAAGAGCGTCATCCGCCTTACAGGTGGCCCACGAGAGCCCAGGGCGCGCCTGCCTCCCTGGGGCGCGGCCCGCTGTCTCGTGGCCGCCCCAGACACTGTTTCGCGTCGATTTTACTTCCCAAAAATCATAAATATTCCAAAAAAATCTCCATCCATTTTTATCCCGTTTGGACTCCGTTTGATATTGGGTTTCTGCGAAACAAAAAACATGCAATAGACAAGAACTGGCACTGGGCACTGGATCAATATGTTAGTCCCAAAAAATAGTATAAAAAATTCCCAAAAGTATATAAAAGTTGAAGAATATTGGCATGGAACAATCAAAAACTATAGATACGACGGAGACGTATCAGCATCCCCAAGATTAATTCCTGCTCGTCCTCGAGTAGGTAAATGACAAATGATAAAAAAAGATAATTTTTTATGTGGAATGCTACCTAGCATAATCTTGATCATATGTCTAATCATGGCATGAATATTAAGACACGAGTGATTCAAAGCAATAGTCTATCATTTGACATAAAAACAATAATACTTCGAGCGTACCAATAAAGCAATCATGTATTTTCAAAACAACAAGGCCAAAGCAAGCTTATCCCTACAAAATCATATAGTTTGGCCATGCTTCATTTTCGTCACACAAAATGCCCCCATCATGCACAACCCCGATGACAAGCCGAGCAATTGGTTCATACTTTTTAACGCGCTTCAGCTTTTTCAACCCTCACGCAATACATGAGCGCAAGCCATGGATATAGCACTATAGGTGGAATAGAATATAATGATGGAGGTTATGTGGAGAAGACAAAAAGGGAGAAAGTCTCACATCGACGCGGCTAATCAACGGGCTATGGAGATGCCCATCAATTGATGTCAATGTGAGGAGTAGGGATTGCCATGCAACGGATGCACTAAGAGCTATAAGTGTATGAAAGCTCAACAAAAGAAACTAAGTGGGTGTGCATCCAACTTGCTTGCTCATGAAGACCTAGGGCATTTGAGGAAGCCCATCGTTGGAATATACAAGCCAAGTTCTATAATGAAAATTCCCACTAGTATATGAAAGTGACAACATAGGAGACAATCTATATGAAGAACATGGTGCTACTTTTAAGCACAAGTGTGGAAAAAGGATAGTAACATTGCCCCTTTTCTTTTTCTTTTTTTCTTTTTTTTCTTTTTTTCGGTGGGCTTCTTTGGCCCCCTTTTTTATTTAGGCTTCTTTGGCCTTTCCTTTTTTTCTTTTTTTTGTCTTTTTCTTTTTCTTTTTTTTCATGGGGCAATGCTCTATAATGATGATCATCACACTTTTATTTACTTACAACTCAATATTACAACTCGATACTAGAACAAAGATATGACTCTATATGAATGCTTCCGGCGGTGTACCGGGATGTGCAATGATCTAGCGTAGCAATGACATCAAAAAACGGACAAGCCATGAAAACATCATGCTAGCTATCTTACGATCATGCAAAGCAATATGACAATGAATGCTCAAGTCATGTATATGATGATGATGGAAGTTGCATGGCAATATATCTCGGAATGGCTATGGAAATGCCATGATAGGTAGGTATGGTGGCTGTTTTGAGGAAGATATAATGAGGCTTATGTGTGATAGAGCGTATCGTATCACGGGGTTTGGATGCACCGGCGAAGTTTGCACCAACTCTCAAGGTGAGAAAGGGCAATGCACGGTACCGAAGAGGCTAGCAATGATGGAAAGGTAAAAGTGCGTATAATCCATGGACTCACATTAGTCATAAAGAACTCATATACTTATTGCAAAAGTTTATTAGCCCTCGAAGCAAAGTACTACTACGCATGCCCCTAGGGGGATAGATTGGTAGGAAAAGACCATCGCTCGTCCCCGACTGCCACTCATAAGGAAGACAATCAAAGAAACACCCCATGCTTCAAATTTGTCACACAACGGTTACCATACGTGCATGCTACGGGACTTGCAAACCTCAACACAAGTGTCTCTACAATCCACAACCACCCACTAGCATGACTCTAATATCACCATCTTTATATCGCAAAACTATTGCAAGGAATCAAACATATCATATTCAGCGATCTACAAGTTTATGTAGGATTTTATGACTAACCATGTGAATGACCAATTCCTGTCATCTCTCTAAATAGATATAAGTGAAGCAAGAGAGTTTAATTCTTTCTACAAAAGATATGCCCACGCTCTAACAAATATAAGTGAAGCAAAAGAGCATTCTACAAATGGCGGTTTTCTATGTGAAGAGAAACAGGCAATCCAAACTTCAAATGATATAAGTGAAGCACATGAAGCATTCTATAAAGCCATACTCAAAAGATTTAAGTGAAGTGCAATGAGCATTCTATAAATCAACCAAGGACTATCTCATACCATCATGGTGCATAAAACAAAAATGAAAACTAAATGCAAAATACGCTCCAAGACTTGCACATAATGCATGAACGAAACGAATCCGAAAACATACCGATACTTGTTGAAGAAAGAGGGGATGCCTTCCGGGGCATCCCCAAGCTTAGATGCTTGAGTCTCCTTGAATATTTACTTGGGTTTCCTCGGGCATCCCCAAGCTTGAGCTCTTGCCTCTCTTCCTTTTCCTCATATCGAGACATCCTCGATTAGACACTACACCCACACAAAACTTCAACAGAAAACTCGGTAAGATCTGTTAGTATAATAAAGCAAATCACCACTCTAAGTACTGTAGAAAACCAATTCATATCTTGTTTTTGCATTGTTTCTACTGTAATATAGCTTTTCCATGGCTTAATCCACTGATATAAATTGACAGATTCATCAAAACAAGCAAACTATGCATCAAAAACAGAATCTGTCAAAAACTGAACAGTCTGTAGAAATCTGAAAATCCACCATACTTATGGTATCCCAAAAATTCTACCAAAATTAGGAAAACTAAACAAGTTTTATAGCAAGACAGTGCAAAAGGAATAAGAACCAATTGATGTTCCAGTTAAAAATGTAAAATCGCGCACTACAGCCAAAGTTTCTGTCTAGCACCGTACAAACCAACAAGCATTCTAAACATCCTAAAGGCAAACCTTGGCACATTATTTTTATAATACAATGGAATTATACAAGGGGATAATTATTTTTGTTAAAAAGTTTCTGTAATCAAGATTCACAAAGTTTCCGTGAGCATGAACAAAGTTCAAGGCTAGCTCCCACTTCAACAATGCTTGTCTTTCTCACTTTCACTTTCCTTTTTGAAAAGTTTTTAGGTTCCACTCTTTATTTTTTTTGTTTTTAAACTATATAAAAGCACTCAACAGAAATAAATGACTCTCTAAGACTTCCGGGTTGTCTCCCTGGCAGCTCTTTCTTTAAAGCCATTAAGCTAGGCATTTTAGTGCTCAATTAATGAATCCACCCGGATCCCAAGGTATATATCAAAGCCAATTTTAATTAACAATGATTTGTAATTTAGTACTGAGCACAAAGTAACATATATCAAGCAACAACGAAGTCTAACTCTCTTCCTATGCATCGGCATGTCATAAAAGAACAATTCATGCACACCAAGTAAAGGCCAATGCATAGTATAAGCAGTTTCTTGCAATTTCATAGTATGGGAAACATAGAGAGGTGGAGAAATAGTTTCTCTCTCATAATAATTGCAAGTAGGAGCAGCAAGCACATGCATATTATATTCATCAAAATCATCATGTGCAATGGTAAAAGGCAACCCATCAATATAATCCTTAATAAGCACAAACTTCTCCGATATAGTGTAGTTGGGAGAATTCAAAAAGATAATAGGACTATCATGCGTGGGTGCAATAGCAACAATTTCATGTTTAACATAAGGAACTATAGCAAGTTCATCTCCATAAGCATAATTCATATTGGCATCTTGGCCACAAGCATAGCAAGCATCATCAAAAGGGATATTTCAAGAGAATCAACGGGATCATAACAATCATCATAGCAATCATCCTTCGGTAAGCACGAAGGGGAAATTAAACAATGTATGAGTTGAAGAGTTACTCTCATTAGAAGGTGGGCACGGGTAGCTAATCCGCTCTTCCTCCTTTTGTTCTTCGCTCTCCTCATCATCTTTTTCATCCAATGAGCTCACAGTTTCATCAATTTCTTCTTCCATAGCTTCCTGCAAAATATTAGTCTCTTCTTGGACAGCGGAGAATTTCTCAATATATGGTTTAACATAGGCATTAGAAGCATAATTATCATAACAATATTCAAGTATGGCAAAACTTTCAGATTTGTAAAGAGTAGCATCATACTTTTCAATCAAAGAAGCAATTTCAAAAGCACCCTTAAAAGCAACAAATTCTTCAATTTGTTGAACATCATAGTAATTATAAACACCCTTAGCATACGAAGATACGATTCCATTATCAAACTCACATTGGTAGGGAAGGTGTTTCTTAGGGTTTTCAGAACAACAAGTAACATCATATATTTCACATAAATTCCAAGCATAGCATTGCAAACGTTGAATTTGATCCCATAATAGTTTCCCTTTTTTAGATATACGGTGTCGCACATAACAAGCATGCTCATCTAAAGATTTTCCCTCAACTAAGCTAGTTGGGGTTTCAGCATGAGCACATAGGGATCGAAGATGATCCAAGTAAAAAGCTTCAGTAGTGTGATAGATTTTGAGTGGTTCTTCAACCATTGGAGTAGTAGGTACAACTAATTTTTTTGGTATTTTGCGTTTCCTACCCATAACTAAAGATAGAAAACAACTAAGAACAGCAAATAAAAATTACTTAGTGATAAAGCAAACAAGCACACATGAGAATATTCACCCCACGCTATGACTCCCCGGCAACGGCGCCAGAAAAAGGTCTTGATGACCCGCAAGTATACGGGATAGTTGTAGCCTCTTTCGATAAGTAAGAGTGTCGAACCCAACGAGGAGCTAAAGGTAGAACAAATACTCTCTCAAGTCCTACCTGCCACTGATACGACTCTACGCACGCTTGACGTTCGCTTTACCTAGAACAAGTATGAAACTAGAAGTATTTTGTAGGTGTTGTTGGATAGGTTTGCAAGATAATAAAGAGCAAGTAAATAAAAACTAGGGGCTGTTTAGATAAAGATGCAATAAAGTAAATATAGCGAGTGCGGAAAAGTGGTGGTAGGAGTTGTGAAATTGTTCCTAGGCAATTGACTATGTTACTAGACCGATAATCACTATTGCAATTATATTTGAGGGAGAGGCATAAGCTAACATACTTTCTCTTCTTGGATCATACGCACTTATGATTGGAACTCTAGCAAGCATCCGCAACTACTAAAGATTCATTAAGGTAAAACTCAACCATAGCATTAAGCATCAAGTCCCCTTTTATCCCATACGCAAACAACCTACTTACTCGGGTGTGTGTTTCAGTCACTTACGCAACCCACCATAAGCAAATCATAAACATATTGCAAACCCTACAGCGGGAATCCCTCACGCTTGCGCGACACGGAGGGCACAATAGGACAGCACCAATAATAAAACATGCAACTCAAACCAATCATAGCAATTCATCAATCACCGATAGGACAACGAAAATCTACTCAGACATCATAGGATGGCAACACATCATTGGAAAATAATATGAAGCATAAAGCACCATGTTCAAGTAGAGGGTATAGCGGGTTGCGGGAGAGTGGACCGCTGAATATAGAAGGGGGGAAAGTGATGGAGATGTTGGTGAAGATGACGTCGGTGTTGGTGAAGATCGTGGTGATGATGATGGCCCCCGGCGGCGTTCCGGCGCCACCGGAAGCAAGGGGGAGAGAGCCCCCCTTCTTCTTCTTCCTTGACCTTCTCCCTAGATGGGAGAAGGGTTTCCCCTCTGGTCCTTGGCTCCCATGGCGTGGGAGGGGCGAGAGCCCCTCCGAGATTAGATCTATCTCTTTGTTTCTGCGTTCTCTGTTTCTACCCCTTCACCGTTTCCTTTATATCTGGAGATCCGTAACTCCGATTGGGGTGAATCTTTCGCCCAGATTTTTCTCGTAAAATTAGATTTATTGCACCAAAGGAAGAGCGTCAACCGCCTTACGGGTGGCCCGTGAGAGCCTGGGGCGCGCCTGCCTCCCTAGGGTGCGGCCCCCTGTCTCGTGGCCACCCCGGACACTGTTTCGCGTTGATTTTACTTCCCAAAAATCATAAATATTCCAAAAAAAATCTCCGTCCATTTTTATCCCGTTTGGACTCCGTTTGATATTGGGTTTCTGCGAAACAAAAAACATGCAACAGACAGGAACTGGCACTAGGCACTGGATCAATATGTTAGTCCCAAAAAATAGTATAAAAAGTTTCCAAAAGTATATAAAAGTTGAAGAATATTGGCATGGAACAATCAAAAATTATAGATACGACGGAGACGTATCAATGTTGCACAAGAAAGTAGAAGACTCTCGCAGGGCGAATTCCTCTTGAGGAAGCCACTCAAGATGAGAACCCTAGGTTTAGCTGCGGTGGAAAGAGCGAGGAAACAGCAGGCCTCTAGAATCACCTGGCTCAAAGCTGGAGACGCCCGCATGGCCTTTTTTCAAGCAAAGATCAATTCAAGAAGAAGGAAAAAGTTCATTCACTCCCTGCAAACTGAAACAGCTACCGCCACTGCCCATGAAGACAAAACTTCAGTTGTGCACCACCATTTCTTTAACCTGCTAGGGAAAAAGGAAGCCAGGGGAAGATCCATCAATTGGGATGAGCTGAACATGCCTAGGCTGCAAAACAAAGGGCTAGACAACCCTTTCAATGATCAAGAAGTTTGGGCTGCTATCCTGGCTTCCCTGATAGAAAAAGCACCGGGGCCTGATGGTTTTTCGGGCGCCTTCTACAGATCATGTTGGGGCACGATCAAGGCTGATGTCATGGCAATTTTTGACCAGTTCTATAGGCTGGCTGGTGGAAATTTTGAGGAGCTCAACACGGCCATGATCGCCCTCATACCAAAGAAGGATGGGGCCATGAGAATTAATGAGTTTAGGCCCATCAGCCTCATCCATTCCATTGCCAAGCTAGTCACTAAGGTGCTATCCATGCGGCTGGGTGCTGTCATCGATCGGATCATCTCGCCCACTCAAACGAATTTTCAGAGGAAGAAATGCATCCATGATAGCTATCTTTATGTCTAGAACACTGTCTGGGCCCTGCATCGAAATAAGACACCGGCCCTTCTTCTCAAGCTTGATATTGCTAGAGCTTTTGATAGTGTATCTTGGGAGTACATGATGGAGCTTCTTCAGCAGCTAGGTTTCTTCCCTCGCTAGATAGACTGGATTGCGCTCCTCCTGTCCACTTACTCCTCGGCATGTCTGCTCAATGGAGATCCTAGAAAGAGTTTTATGCACCAGCGAGGCTGCGACAGGGAGATACACTCTCACCGCTCCTCTTCATCCTCTGCACTGATCCCCTTCACCGCTTGCTCGAGGTTGCTTCCAGGTCGGGAGTGTTGAACACCATCTTGGGCAGGGTGGTGCAGATGCGCACAAGCCTGTATGCCGACGATGTCGTCATCTTCATCAACCCCGTGCGGTTCGAGATAGATAATCTCTTAGAGCTTCTCCACCTGTTTGGCGACAACGAGCTTATGCGTTAACCTCTCCAAATCATCGGCGATCCCCATTAGTTGCAGCGACGTAGATGTCCAGGATGTTCTGCAAAACTTTGGCGGCAACACGGCGACCTTCCCGATCAGATATCTAGGGCTCCCGGTTACCCTAGGACGCATTAGGTTAGTCCACCTCCAATTCATTCTTGATAGAATCAGATCGAGGCTAGCGGGCTGGAAGGGAAAGCTCATGTCGCTGGCAGGCTGCCGCGTTCTGGTGCGCTGCATGCTCTCAACCATGCCGACCTTTGCGCTTACGGCACTGCATATACCCAAGAAATTCATCAAGGAGATAGACAAGTCAAGGCGGTATTTTCTCTGGGCAGGAGACGAAGAGATCAATGGTGGAAAATGCAAGGTTAGCTGGGGCACGGTGACCAAGCCAAAACACCACGGCGGTCTGGGCATCCCCGACCTCAGTCGCTTCGCCCGGGCGCTATGGCTGTGATGGCTCTGGCTGGCATGGAAACAGCCAACCAGACCATGGGTAGGCACACACGCCCTGCGTCGCTGTAGACCGAGCTCTCTTTGCGGCATCCACCGCGGTCACCATTGGCGATGGAGCCATTGCCTCCTTCTGGTCGTGCTCTTAGGGCGACAGCTCTGCCTGGCTTACCCCGCTCTATTCACCAGGTCCATCCACAAAAACATAAGCATACGAGAAGCCCTACATGATGATCGATGGATCATCGTTCTGCGCCACGGCGACTACAGCAACATCGCCCAGCAGGTAGTTCAGTTGGCAAGAGAAATTAGTAAGGATGGCAATTTTACCCATGGATATCCAACCCGAATGGATAGGGTTCGGATATGCTTTTGTTCCCATGGGCGACGCCCAAACCCGGCCCGATTACTCGTGGGTAGGCCATGGATATAATCTTGTACCCATGGGTATACCCAAACCCGACCCGATAGTATTACTTAATGGAAAAAATCTGCTATCCGTACCCCACTATCACATGTTCCACTGCAATTTAACACTTTGTTATCTAAAGCATGCAAAAGAAATTGTGCAATCCCCATCGTAACTTTTATTAGTTGACATTCAATCCTCACCATAACGTACTCTATCTAGCGCCCCTTCCCTTGTTTTTTATCTCCTCATCATTCTCATCTTTCAGAAAAATACTAAATGATATTAGGTTGTTAGTGGACATTGATTTACCATAAGTGATGCCTAGCTTGCCACGAGGTGAAGAATCGAAGAGCTTATCTCCTTATGTTAACCATATGTCTTATTTATATGTCTTGAGAGGACCCAATGGATATCCAGTGGGTATGGACATCCATCGGGTTTGGACATAGACACAATTTTTCACCCGTGGATTTTTCCATGGGCGGGCAAAGATTGTCTGCATGGATATGGATATGGATTTGATATTATTCAACCCGATCCAAACCCGACCCATTGCCATCCTTAGAAATTAGACAAGCCGGACTCAACCTGCAACCAGAAACCCTAGACACGATCAAGTGGAAGCTTTGCGGCTCGGGCAACTACTCGGCGAGCTCGGAGTACAAGTCCCAATTTGATGGAACCCAGCCTTGCAGCTTCAGGGCGCTCATCTGGAAGATCTGGGCTCCGAGCAAAATCAAGATGTTCCTTTGGCTGTTACATCTGGCCAGGCTCTGGTGCAATGACCGCCTACAACGGCGAGGATGGGAAAATGGATACTTCTGCCCATGTGCTTGCGCAACCTCGAGACCTCCATTCACCTGATCTGGGAATGCCCGATCGCTCTGCAGGTCTGGCTCGTTGCGGCTTCTTGGACGGGATGCAGCTCAATGGCCCAACAGATGTGGGGTATGGGTACGACGACACAGACAGAATTCAGAGGATCATCGCCGCCATGACCCCAGGGCACAAGAAAGGCACGAAGACTATGATCGCCCTCGTATCCTGGCATATTTGGTTGGAGCGAAATGCCTGCATTTTCAGAGGAAAGCAAGCCGATGCGAGGCACATTACAGAAGCATGCAAGCGCGACATGGAGCAATGGAGACTAGCCAGCGCAAAATGCATTCAGCAGCCCTTCGGGGACGTGACATGAGAGATCCCTTTAAGTGTTCTTACTTAGATGACCTAGAGCATTGGGTCCCTGGGCCGAGCTTACCCTTCCCGGTTGTTTTTACCCTCTTGATCACTTGATCAACCTTTGTAACCCCTCTATCTGCTTAATGAAATGAAAACCAGCTATGCTGGACGTCTTCAAAAAAAGACTACCATAAGTTTCGATTGTCTCAAATTAGCTGTGATCGTGGGAACGATCCAATTCTCTCCTAGCGTAGCATGTAGTTTAGCACAAAACTAGAGGGTGGTATAATCCGCTTATGATCTTCCACAGCTGGACGGACTCCCTTGTCAAATCTGTTTTGACTTCTATTGTGATCTTCCACATCACCACACTTGATTTGCCTTCGGGCACCAAACAAAGTATCACCAAGACTCAGCGGGCTTTCCTTTGGGCGGGGACCAATCAGATCTCGGGTGGCAAATGCAAAGTTAACTGGAAGATGGTTTGCCGACCGACAAACTTGGGTGGCCTGGGTATCCTCGACCTGGACAAATTCTCTCGGGCGCTCAGGCTGCATTGGCTATGGTTTGCCTAGGTGGACCCTCAAAGGGCCTGGGTTGGTCTCGAAACCCCATGCGACGATAAAGACAAGGACCTTTTCTATGCGGCCACGAAAATCACCATTGGGGATGAAATGAAGGCGAGTTTTTGGCACTCCCCTTGGTTAGATGGTCACAAGCCTAAAGACATTGCCCCAGGCATCTTCGCCCTTTCCAGGCGTTCCAACAGCTGTGTTGCTACTGCGATGGCCAATGATGGTTGGGTCAGACACATTAACTTGCAAGGCGACCTTTCGGTTACCCTGATCCAGCAATTCTGTGACCTTTGGTCTAGAGCTCAGGAGATCAACCTTGTTCTAGGCATTAGCGATAGCATCCGCTGGAAGTTCATGGCGGACGGTTGCTACTCTGCGGCCACTGCGCACAGGATGCAGTTTGCCGGGTTGATCAAGTCTGCATTGCCACAGATGGTTTGGAAGAGTTGGGCGCCCCCTAAGATTAAATTCTTCTCTTGGCTCATACTGCAAGATAGAATTTGGACGGCTGGCAGACTGCAACGCAGGGGCTGGCCAAACTGTGGCCTTTGTCAACTTTGCAAGCAGGAGCCAGAGTCGGTGGCGCATATTATGTTCAAATGCCGTTTCACTATCAGGGTGTGGAACTTCATTTTCGACTGGCTGGGATGGCAATTTTCGACCCTCTCTTGGGCCGACCTTCAGACGGTGAATCAATGGTGGATTGCAAGCGAGGATCGGCCAGGCTACTCCAGGAAGGCGGTCAACTCCCTACAGATGCTCATATGTTGGGAGATTTGAAATGAAAGGAACACCCGAGTCTTTCGAAATAAGGCTTCACTACCTTCGAGGGTGGCGGCATCGATTAAGGATGAGGCGAAGACCTGGGTAGTTGCGGGGGCTAGGTTGCTGGGGAATATTCTGCCGGGAGAGTGATCCCTTTGTTCGGACCTGAGTGGTCCTGTAACCACTAAGACTATGTTTTTTCTTCTGCTTAATTAATAAGATGAGGCAAAGCTTTTGCCTCCGTTTCAATTAAAAATATCCGCTCATAATAATATTCGGACATGTCACGAGCGCGCGCTTGGCTTGACACTTTGCGCGCCCAAGGTAGCGCATAACAGCCACGCATACCCGGATCGATGAAAACCACCGGTGCACACCAAACTGGTTGCTGCATTTCCAGGATAGTCATGGCCTCATGGGTCAATCATATCGTAGTGGCAATATGTCAGTGGCAGCGTGGAAAATGCGACCAGATCTGAGATATATGGTCGCGAAAGCTACGCACCAACTCACTGTGTATATTGAGCTCAAAGCTTTAGCTAGCTTGATCGATGGCGACCTCTTGACCATGCGTGCACATGTGTACACGCGTGGGTGCCCTCTGCGCCGTTGGATAGCATTGCAGGGTGAAGTTGGTCGTCGATATTGCCCCATGTGTGCATGTCCTTTTCTTCCTTTCTTGCTTGATGAGAGCATTAGATTTTGTTTGTGCTTCCCACGGGTACGTCTTGCCAGCTGGAAAGGAGAGATGCCAATTAAGCTGGCGGTGCAATCCGGCCCTTAAGCTAGCTATCTCTCGAAGTTACACTATACATGCATGAAACATGCGTCACACTTCATCTAATTCAGAGTACCGAATCTATGTTTGTTGAGGTGTATTTTTCTAACTTGACCCCACTGGTAAGTGTAGGAACAACCAGTGCAATGTATCTTACTTACGATCTCCGATTAACAAAATGTGACGTTTTAGACATGTCTCGGTCATATTTGAGAACTTTGACCACCTATATTATCTTAAAACTTTAGGCTGTGAAAACATGAAAAATCATATACATGTCTCGACTCTCGAGAGTCATGTTTAGAACATTATATTTTTATTGTCTTTCAAAAAATATTATATTTTGGTTATTCGTTGCACATATATTGTGATTGAAACCAGTGGTCAAAGTTACACGATCCTTTTCTTGTTTTTGTGAAGATAAAGTTACATTCTCCAAGCGATCATCTTTCATGAATTAAAGGGAGCGACACGGGGTTTAGCGGTAACTATGAGGCGTGCTCAGAACAGGAACATCATCTCATCTGTTCACGTAACAGCCCTTGGGTAAGCCAATGGGTGAACCCGAGCTTGCAACTGGCTAAAGAATGACGCAGACAGGATGCAAGACGATAACATATATTCTGTGCTTGTGGCGACCTTTGCATATTGCACACTCAAACTATACCAACTCTAGACCTCATAGCCTTATGCTAGGCAATAACCTCTTGAATCTTGATTATGTTAGTAACGGTACACGGAAAACGTGGCTATTTTGATGGAGGGTGCACACACCAACGTGCTTCCTTGGCCTCAAAGCAAGCTACTATATCTTTCTTTTTTTTGGCGGGAGAAAAGCTACTATATCTTAGCTTGATCATAATGACCTCAGAGCTAGCTATGTCATTTTGCTTTCTTTGTAGAGGGGAGTACAACTCACTTATCTTGTCACCATGGAAGAAAATGCCAATTGAGCAGGTACTAAACAACTTTTTGCAATAAGGCAATTTTTTTGCGTTGTAAGGTAAAGCTATCCATCAAGTTTGTTTGGAGACTGTGTTTTCTTCAAAATATGAATATGATGAGCCATCTTTGTCCACCTTTCTTCTTTGCCCTGATCTGGCACGGTCAATGATGTATCACTTTTTGTAAATAAATAGTAAGAAATGACAAGGCTATCAAACTCGTCGATGTCAATTAGCTTTCTTTTCGAGCAACAGTGGGAGTTCTGTGTTGTCATTAAATACAAAATAATTGATTTTCTTGTGAGGAAAATAAGCCGAAAGTAAATATGGTGGTCTCAAAACCGTCCAGATAGACTAGGCCAACAACACATACATGGAAAGCATGGCAGAAGCAACAAATCAACATGACACCTAAACAACAAACCAACAAACAACTTACGACAACCAAAAGCAACTACTGCCAAACAGTCGCCACCCTTGGCACTACAAAAATAAGGCAACATCCACTATGGGAACAGCAAACTTGGGACATTTTAGTGGGGTGAAGGAAGCATGCACGCCACAAGACCCCTCAAGCAATCCAAGAAACTGAGGGCCAACCTTCAATAAGTGCCCCGATATTGACACGACAGGGAAGTGCAAGCACCAACACCTCGACGACACTCTCTCGGACATCGTCCTGACTTTCAACTGCTCCACCTTGCCCTATTGACACCACTCTCGACAATCGCCATCTTGAGATTAATTGCTTTCCCACAAGCTGGACACACTAAATGACTTGGTTGCTCATACCCTTAGTTGAGCATGACTATCATCAACAGACCACAAATGTTGCCACGACATACTGTCAAATTTTCCCACAAGGACTTGTTGACCAAGCCGACAACCCCGTTGCACCCACAGGTTAAGATCAACAGTGATGCCATGCCAAGCAACTGTACCGACAACACCCTGTAGAACCATTGTTGCCTTGTTTTTTGAGGCCAACACATTCCGGGAAACCTTCTACTTGGGCGTGTCGCCCGACGCCAACCTTGTCAATCAAAGGGAGAAACCAAACACAATAGCTAGCTCACCCTCTAAAGTGATTATTCCCCTTGATTAGCAATGTAGATGTGGTTTTCACCCGCTTTAGAAAATAGTACTCAAATTTTTCGCTAAGTGGACCCAAACCCCTCTCAATGGGAGAAGAGAGAGATGCATTATGCGTCCTTGGAGGAAAACCGCAAAATTTATTGATGCCAACATGAAAACTTCCTTTGTGATTTATAGTTCAAATAGATGTTGTCTGGTGCCTTTGTTGTTGATGTTGTCACGACAGGGCGAAGGCTTTCTAAGAATTTCTTCTCAACTACAATCTAGGGGCGTTGTAGAGCATCCATGCGGCCGGAGCTTAGCACATCCTGCATTGGAACTCCGCGTTAACCGGCAAGTGCCACACATGAAAGCCATGAGTGGCACCTCACACCAATGGACTCTTTGATGGGCGGACAAGGTCCACCCACTCGATGATGTATCGCACACCCAAGCGACCGCAACAACCCGCGTGTGGTTGCACTTGTTGAAGGGCGGTGCCTTAGCTTCTCGACCGTGCTATGGCTATGGTCAAAGTTTCGACTACATAAGTCGCAACAGCCTTTGCATCACTACCCGGGCGGCAATCCTCGCGACCAGCTGCCGCATTGAGCACTTGCGCTTGTGCGGTCCCCACTACTGTTGCCATAGAAACGACACCACGCCAGCCCATGACGGCTAGGGCTTAAGTCACCTGACTCGGAGGGACACATGTCAACGTTTTTTTTCGATGCTTAAAAAGGTATGTGTGACAATTGATATACTGCAACTTCATGAATAGTTCAACTTACGCTTTTCTAGTATACTCTGAATTTATTTTTTTAGCATGTGTTGGCCTTATAAGGCCATTATCATCTTCTGCAAAACGTGCATCCGCCTAAGGCTCAGCTGAAAATGCTTTCCTTTTTTTTTTTTTTGAGAAGGCGGATTTCCTATAGTATTGATCTGCAATGCTAGTACATATACCGGCATAATTCGAGATAAACTGGCATTATATATGTCAGAAAAGGAGAGCTATAGCTCCCGGTGCAGGAAATATGCCAGCCAGAAGAAAGGGACGGGAAAAAAAGGGCACAGTTACGTGGCTCGAGTCTTGAGCACTGCATTACGATCCATCTATTCAATCAACGGACGTACAGTACATTAATTGATGCGATCACGCATGCTCCTAAACCTCCTATCATGGACTTCGACCCTATGAGAAACCCCTGCAGTACGGGAACAAAAGCAACTTCGGACGGCCATGGATCACCAACCGGCCAGGACGAAATGAACATATGATGAGTAATTAATCAGTCAGTAGTAGCAGTCGACCAGTTGATGATTAGACCAAAGCAAGGCGCGTGTGCATGCCGTGTTCATTTGTGTTTTGTTCGAAAACAAAGGGCGAGACCTTAAATCGTCGTCGACAAGCTCGCGCCACCCACTCCTCCGGCAATGGCGGCAATACCACTGCACGTACGTACATTTCCGCTACAAGCTTTAGATCTTTTGCTTCTATATATATAGAGCCATGTTGGCGTTTGTGGCTTGGCAGCACGCACTAGCCAGCCAAGCTACTCTCATTCCTTCATTCCTCCTCCTCCCCGGCCGGTGGGTTAACTGGTCGGTCAGCCGTCCATCACCATGGCCGGTTCGTCGACGTTCAATCTGGCGCCTACCATGGCGACGACGGCGGTGATACTCCTCCTGGTGTTTTCGTCGCCACCAGCGGTGGTGGCGTGGAAAGATTCCGGGTTGTCCGTTGGGTTCTACAGGGAGTTGTGTCCCAAGGCGGAGAAGGTCGTCCGGCGAGTCGTCACCAAGGCCTTCAAGAAGGAGCCCGGCACCCCCGGCGACATCATCCGTCTCTTTTTCCACGACTGCTTTGTCCGTGTAAGCCGCTCACTGATGTTCACTAAGATTGATTAGATGATGTTATGCGCGGCAGTTTTTACTTGATTTTTGCCACTGAGAAAGTTGCACTGAAAATGAAAATCATACATACAAGAAATGCGCAACCTTGATTAAGCAATGTTTTACAATAGCTTGGACGTGGACTAGCAACTCAGATATCTAATTATAACATCCTAATGAAACCAACTTAAGGATGTTTTTACACATTAAGGAATAATGTTGTAAGAATGATACATTTTAAAAGCACTTTATATTTATAAATGAGTACAGTACATTCTTTTAGTTGCATGGGTGCAAGTACTTATAACTTTACTCAGAGCAATATTGTGTATGTTTTTAGGGTTGTGACGCCTCGGTGCTACTCGAGTCAACACCAGGGAACACGGCGGAGAGGGACTCCAAGCCAAACAACCCCAGCTTGGATGGTTTCGAGGTCATAAGTGATGCCAAGGAGATTCTCGAGAAACTTTGCCCGCAAACCGTCTCTTGTGCCGACATCCTAGCCCTCTCCGCTCGTGATGGTGCCTTCCTCGCTAGCGGGCTCGACTATGCCATTCCAACGGGCCGGCGTGATGGACTCGTCTCCAAGGCAGACGAGGTTCTCCCTAGTGTCCCTCACCCCGACTTCCACCATGATCAGCTTATCGAAAACTTCACTGCAAAAGGTAACGTACAGATCAGTACATACAGACATACAGTAGTCGCACAACCACATACTTTACGCGTACATACTATATTCTTTCTTAGAATGTGCATAGGTCAATCATTTCTTGGTTTTGGCATCAACATGGAAAATATTACCAACATATACAACACAAATGCATGACACTACATCTACCTTGAAACATGCTCTTATAATACAATACTTACTTTCTAGTGAAGAAGAATATTATTTATATAAAATTATTGATCAAAGTGTAACCGTGAAGACCGTGTAATATCTAACGTATACATATATTGTGACCCTGAGAAAAAAATATGTGAGCCTTTGTTTAATTTACAGGTTTTACGGCGGAGGAGCTGGTGACACTGTCCGGAGCCCACAGCATCGGCACCTCACACTGCTCATCATTCACGGACCGTTTGTACAAGTACTACAACGACGGAGCATACGGCACTGACCCGGCGATGCCGGCGGCATACGCGGCACACCTCAAGAAGAAGTGCCCACCGGAGACGGCGGCGCACAACGACACCACAATGGTGCAGCTTGACGACGTGACACCGTTCGTGATGGACAACCAGTACTACAAGAACTTGCTGGCTGGCACGGTGGCGTTCGACTCGGACATGGCGCTCATGGACGACCCTGAGACGGCGGCCCTCGTCGAGCTCTACGCCCGGGAGCCCTCCGACTACTGGACCGAGCGATTCGCCGCCGCGATGGTGAAGATCAGCAAGATGGACGTGCTCACCGGCAGCGAGGGGGAGATCAGGCTCAACTGCTCCAAGGTGAACTAGTAATTGATTGAGCTATTGGTTTCTGCGCTTGTCTATGTATGCTTGGGGAAATTCACGATATATGTTCTATTGTGTTATTTTTCTTTGGTTCGTTTTTATATGGTGGTGTGAAATATGGAAGCACATTTCCAAGAATGCATATATTTCGATTTGAGTTGTGAATTCGAAAAGAAACAATCATGTACTATTACGTCATGTTTGCACATTTCCCTTTTAGTACCATCACTTTGTGGACTTCTCGATGAAATATGGCTCGGATGCTTAACTGAACTGTGGTCGATCAAGCAAACAGGGTGAATACAATTGCGACCAAAAGCACAGAACAACCTTCCACAAACGCGCCAGCAGAAAAAAGCGAGAAGAAGGGCAATGGAGCATTGCTATCATCAACAATGGCAAATGATGCTTAAGAATTTGCAAAAATGAAAAAAAAAGTGGGGTCAACTGAAACCCACATGATGTAACAGATCAAAAGACACCAGGCTTTTCTCCTGCACCGGTTGGCGCCGTCGTCGGTTCGCCTAGTCTCCGATGGGCTTTGTGTCATGGAGGTGCCGAGGACCTTGCCTCCTCACTGGCGGAAGGAACATCACTCTAGCTTTTGTTAGGTTCCGCTTCTTGGTAATAATGTCTCTCATGTTCGATCCCGGCCCCGATGATGTGTCTAGCGTCGTCGGAAGACATGTGGAGGTATGTCTCCATCAGCTCTCGCGGGATTCGATTGGTACTGGTCTTCGGTGGATCTGTTTGGATCCGGTCTCCGTTCATCTTTGTTTGGGTCTTTACTGGTTTTATCCTTCCCATCTATGACTCTTTTCATCAGCGATGGTCGCTGCTCTGGTGCACTGGTCCTGTGAGGTATTGGCACGACGACTTCGGACTGTCTACTACAACAGCGTTTGCCCGACTCTAGTGATAGAAGGGCGATGATGGTGGCATGCCTTTGGCTCACTTCACTGCTCATAGTCGTCGCTAGGCGGTTCATGTACCTGGCTGTAATTTTTATTATCTCTGGCGTTCTTTCTATTGCCACGATGAATTATGAATAGATCGGAAGTTTTTCTAAAAAAAAACTGAAACCAATTGCTTACACAGAAGAACATACCTACAATTTTCTCCATCTTAGCCACTTTTAGATAGACCAAATCGTGCTCGTCCACCTTCTGCAAGATACGCCACAAAATTGACAAGTATACTAATGATAAAATGCTTGTCTTTAGGTCACTCTGCAGTTGGCTAAAGAAAAAAGTGAAGTTTCTTTTCTTACACAAAACAACTGGCAAACAATTCCAGCAAAGCTCTCAGTTTCATTTTTGAAATTGAGATATCACCAATCTCCAAAACTCCAGAAATGAAGCACCCTCATCCCTCCCACTCTGTTTTCGACAATTTCTCTTCCCCCATTGTCCAATGCAGGTAAAAAGCTTGAGGCAATTTTAGATAAATATTTGGGCTTGCTATATTTGATATCCTTAGAGGTGCGGTTTGAGATAAATACTTGGGCTTACAATTGTTTTAAACATCTTGTTGAGAGAGTGTTGAGAAGAATAACTGCGTGGAAGGAAAAGATTTTGTAAGCATGATGTAAAATGTGTTGTTAAAAGTAGTTGCACAAGTAATAGTGGCGTATGTGATGTCTATATTCAAACTTCCGAAAAAACCATGCACAGTAATCACGGATGCAATATGGAAATTCCGGTGGGAGAATGATGCTGTAAAATCAAAAGATACAATGGTTTGGTTTGCCGGGTGGAAGCACTGTATCCTCAAAATGGGCGGTTTTGGGTTTTCTATATCCTCACTGCTTTGATGTGGCAATGCTGGCAAAACAAGTCTGAATCTTGATGTGTAATTTGGAGTCACTCTGTGTGTGCGAGAGTACTACCAGTGAAATACTCTTCAGATGATAAAGTTTTAAATGGTACTAAGATCAAAAGTGGGTTATCCTTTACATGGCAAAGCATATTGGCAGGCATCCAAGCCTTCAACCGGGGTTCCATATGGAGAGTGAAAGACCGTACACAAATTGATAAATGGAATGATACATGGATTCCAGAGAGATCCACTTGGTTGTGGTAGAAAGAAGGAAACCCCTTTGGAGTTGCGTGATTTTAGGCCAATTTCTATTGTGCATAGTGTGCCTAGACTTGCTGGCAAGGTCCTTGCTCGGTGGCTACAACTGCAGATCCCCTCTCTGGTTCACTCCTTGCAGTCAGGTTTCATCAAGGGTCGATCTATCGTTGAGAACTTTGCTATGGCTGTTGACATGGTTCAAACTGCTCATAAGAGGAAACTACCAATAGTGGTCCTTAAGCTAGATTTCCAGAAGGCGTTTGATACTGTCAGCTGGGCATGCCTCTTCAACATCCTGCAGGCCCGTGGTTTTCCTTCACGTTGGATCAGTTGGATTACATCGCTCATGACCACAGCTAGCTCTCGTATCATGCTTAATGGTGAGCTGGGGGAGTGTTTTGCTGCATAAAGAGGATTCCGTCAGGGCAACTCCATCTCGTCGTACCTATTCATTTTGGTTGCTGGTGTCCTTCAAAGACTTTGTTGCTCACGTTTTGAAGATGGAAGTCCGCTTCACCTACTTGGCTCTGGTCGGATGTTCCCTGTGCTGTAGTACACCGACGATACGTTGCTTCTGTTCCAGGGTAATATCCAGCAAGCGGCAATTGTTAAACAAGTCTTATCTGACTTCTCAGCCTTCACAGGACTGCATATCAACTTTCATAAAAGCACTTTGATCCACATTTGCATCGACTCCAGCAGCACGCAGGAAATTGCCGATCCGTTTGGATGCCCCATCTCAAGCTTCCCGTGCACTTACCTGGGCCTGCCACTATCTTTACACGAGATTAAGCATGGTATGCTTCTACCTATCATCCACCAGGTTGATAAAAGATTATCAGGCTGGCTTGCTACCTTTCTGTCAATGGGTGGTCGTTTGACCCTCGTTAAGTCAGTACTAGCTAGCATTCCAAGCTACTACATGACATGTTTCCTTTGACCTAAGGAATCCATTGGTAAGTTGGAAAAGTTGTTGACGGCTTTTTTCTGACAAGGCAAGAATACAGTAAAAGGAGGCGAATGCCTAGTTGCTTGGCACTTCGCCACTCTACCACGATCTTCCGGCGGTCTGGGTATCAGGGATCTTTTTGCTCATAACCAAGCGTTGCTCAGCAAGTTCACAGCTAAAGTTTTGCAGTCCTCAGATGTCCCATGCTTTCAATGGTTTGCTCAAAAGTACTGCAAGCATACTATACCTCTGAAGAACTCCAACCAAGACACGTCAATCTGGAAGAACTTCAAGCAGTTCATTCCTGTTGTTCTAGCGTCCTCTCAGTGCTCGTTGGGTAACATATCTCCTTCTGGCAGGACAGTTGGCTACCGGTCGGGCAACTTTGTTTTGCTCTGCCTACCCTATTCTCTTATGCCAAGGATGGCAGTTGCATGGTAGCTTCTCAGTTCTCCATGGTACCTGGCGCATTCAGCTTCATCCTAACCTTTCAGCTACTGCCATTCAGGAATTGCAGCTGCTGCACTCTTTTCTTGCCGTTGCACCAGCAGCCTCTGGTTATGACATCAGAAGTTCTGCTATACACCATAAGCCAATCACTACATCTCAGGTTTACCACCTTCTTACCTCCAGAGGTGTGCGCTGCGAGTTTAGCTCCTGGATTTGGGACCAGATCATCCCTCTGAGGTACCGCGTTTTTCTGTGGCTGACCTTCTAGGGGAGACTGAATACAAGAGACAACATGTTAAGGAAACAATGGTCATCGGTCACCACGCATCCAGACTGTGACATTTGCCCTGCCAAAGAGTCTGCTAGTCACATTGTTCTGCGCTGCTACCCGACGTCTATCATCTGGCACGCACTCCACGTAAGCAACCTGCCTCCAGCTCTGCGGACCTGATCACTTTCATGCAAAGAGCACAGCTGACTTGGGCCACCTCCAACAAAGTACACATTCTATTCGTGGCGGCTGCTGTCACACTTTGGCACGCTAGAAATGATCGAGTGTTCAATGGTAAACGATGGTCTCCCACACATCTCAGGCAATATGCGTCGCAGCTCCTCGAGACATGGCAACACCGGGCCACAAGGCAGGTTGACAAGGATGCTATTACATGCTGGATAAATCTCCTAGGCTAATTTAGCTTTTGTAGCTTGTGTCCCTGCCTTCCCCCCCTTCCTGTACCTCACTCTCTTTCAAATGGCTGCTTATATCCATGGCACCACGGTTCTCAATGTAAGCTTCATGTAATCGACCTCTTGGTCCTCAGGCCTCGGCCTGTTTTGAAATATATAAGATAGAACCTCATCTACCTTTCATTTCAAAAAAAATACATGGATTCCAGATAGCCCCACAACACGAATTGTCACCCCCAAGAAGAGCTCGGGTATAGCTAAAAAGAAGCTTGGCAATTGGGAAAAAGTTTCTGACTTATTCAACAATAGGCTTGCGGGATGAAGACCTCTTGCATGATCCAGCTTCCAACATACGGATTGCAGGATTTCGGAGCTTGAAGGTTTACAAAAGTAGGAGTACGTCGCTAGGTGGACTACGAATCTTGATGTATTTTTTATCGTTTCTGATGCTCATTGTACTATCATGATTGAAAATGAATAAATCGCAAATTTTCCTAAAAAAAAGAATATGGGTACGAGGATTGTTGAATAATCACGTATGAAGATCATGTGGAGCCATAATAAAGAAAAGGATCCGTCTGTGTATGGCATACATAGATAACATTTTCCTCTTATCTCCCGAAATCACTAATTAAGGAGCACTATTTGCAAAGGTCACTCCCACCTTCCTAGGATGCAACAAGTCTCGTCGCAACCTGGAAGTTTTTCTTTTTTCGTAGATCTGTTTATTCAAAATATTTTATCTCTTAAATCATGCGTTCAAATCTCGAACCGTTTTCATCATTGGATTCCTCGCGTCGAGATCTTCAAAACTAGATCCAATGTTGATAGCTTTTGACGAACTCTTTTTTCATAAAAAACGGGCGAAAAAACCGAACCGGGAGCACTTTTTTTCCTTTCCAAAAGGGGCATGAATGTGCCTCTCGCGGAAGCAAATCTGTGCTTGCACGAGAAGTAAACCCGTGCCTCTCACAGAAGGAAAAGAAAACACTTTTTTTCTATGTCCTAGAGGCACGGCCGTGCCTCTTGCCGAAGAAAATCTATGCCTCTCGCGGAAGCAAAACCGTACCTTTTGCAGAAGGAAAAAAATGCTCTTTTTTGTTTCCTAGAGGCACGGCCGTGGCTCTTACGGAAGGAAAAGAAAAAAGAAAACACATTTTTTTTCCTTTTCCAAGAGGCATGCACGTGCCTCCGTGCTTCTCGCAGAAGCAAAAAGTTACATTTTTTCTGTTTCTGAGAGGCACAGCCGTGCCTCTCGCCAAAGCAAAGAGAAAGACATGTTTTTTTCAAAAGCTAAGAAAGACCAGTGGAAAACCAAAAAGTAAAAAAAAACATCTAAAAAGCTGAAAGCGCATGCGAAAAAATAAAAGTAAAAAAAATCAAAGAGAGCGTCCAGAGCGCGACATGTGGCAGCGGTTGGGAGCGAGGTAGCTTGCAACCCACCGCATGTGATCGTTGCGGGGCTCCCGTAGGAGTACTCCCCCGTTAGTTGCTCCCCTTATCTCCCTGGCATTTTTCCGTGTCCCGATCGCTCTGTGTTTTGGGCTACGGCTTTATCACATGCGGGCTGGAATCTTGGTGGGTTGTCTTCCTTTTTGAACAAAGCATACACGGCGGCCGGGATCTTGGTGGGTTGGGCCTTTGGTTGCTTGCAAATTTTCTTTTTCGCACAAATTCAGGATACTAGGCTTTTCTTTTCTTTTACTTGTTGGGTTGCTCTATGTCAAATTTCTTTAGGGGCAACGATCGCGGGGACCTCCTATTTAGCGCATACAGCGCCAGGGAACAGTGAACGCGTGCCCCCACCTCCTCCCACTGTGCCCCTCGTGAGCCGGCCCATGTGCAAGCCGAGAAAACTGGGAGGCACCTTGTTTTTTTTCTGTTTTAATTTATTCCTTTCTAACAATAATTCAGGATTTTAAAAAAAGTTGCAAATTATGAAATGTTCATAAATTAAAAAAGTCACGATGTAACTTTTTTTCGGGAAACGACAAATGCTCACGTACTAAAAAAATGTTCACCGAATTCAAAAATGTTCTTGAATTCATAAAATGCCCATGATTTCAAAGGAGTTTAAAAAAATGAAGAAATTTTTATGAGAATTTAGTAATAATGACGAACATTTTTTGTATTCCATCAACAAATTTTAAATTTGATGTAAAGTTTTTTAACTTGATGATCACAATTTGTATTCAAGATCATATGTTGTTTAAAAATGTATGAACAAATTTTGTATTCAATGAACATATTTTGACTTTGATGGGCATGTTCGGAAAAGCTATGGAAGAATTTGGAATTTGATGAACATTTTTTAAATCCAATGAGCAAAACTTAAATTTGATCAACATATTTTGAATTGTTGAATTTTCTTTACATTGATGAATTTGTTCTAGAATTTGACAAACAAAAAAATGTACACGGATTTGAAAAGAAACTTTGCAAAAAAAGTGAAAAGAAAAAAGTACATGTTTTAAAAAAATGATCATGATTTCAAAAATTGTTCAAGACATTGAAAGGTATTTTCAAATAGAAAGCAAAAAAGAATAAGAAATAAAATTTTTGAAATTGATGAACACTTTGTATATCCGATGAATAAAATTTGAATTCAATGATTTTTTTACATCAATGAACATTTTATGAAATTGATGAAACAAAAAGTGTTTGTGAATTTGAAAAGCAATTTGGCCAAAAAAATGAAAAATAAAGAAGAGAAAAGAAAAATGAAACTTTTAACATAAAATAAAAAGAGAAAAGAAAACAGGAGGAAAAATAAAAATAAAATGAAAATGAAAAATATAAAAACAAAAATAATGAAAAGAAATAAAGGGAAAAACGAAAAAAGTACGGGAAATGGTCCGGCCCATACGTACACCCGCGCGCAAAGAGGGTGCGTTATATACGTAGCAAGTCAGCGACCTATGAGCCATATAGGAGCCCACTACAGGCGCGCCTGTCTTACGTTCAGCCAGTCGAGCTTCTCACCTTCTGAAGCGAGCTTGAGCATATGTGCCGTCCAGTTCCCGGTAATACGCTGCCTCGTTTTCCTTTTATTTTTTTCAGGTTTTTATATTGTTTTTCTTGTATCATTTACAATTGAAAAATGTTAGCCTTGCATTTGGAAAATGTTGAATCTGTATACAAAGAATGTTGATCATGTATATAAAAATATTAATAAAGCATTTGATTTTTCTAACAACTATATCCAAAATGTTAGGCAAAAATTAGGAAAAATGTTAAATGTGTATAGAATTTTTTTTACTATGCACTAAAAAATAATTTTTTTTATCATTGTATAAAAAATGTTAAACAAGCATTTGAAAAATGTTAAACAATACTGCAAAAATGTTAATAAAGAATTTGGGAAATGTTAAACGTGTATAGGAAAAATGTTGATCATCCCTTGGAAAAACGTTAATCTTGCATCTGAAAATATGTTGATAAAGCATTTAAAAAAAAATAATAAATGTGCATAGAAAAAATGTTTAGGATGTATTACGAAATTTTAATCTTGTATCTGAAAAATGTTAATCCAGCATTGGAAAAATGTTTAAAATATGTATATGATTGTTTATAGATTATGCATTCAAAAAATGTTAATCAATAATTAAAAAATGTTAAAAAGTTGTATACAAAAAATGTTGACTATGTATTAAAAAGATTAAAATATTCATTGGAAAAATGTCAAGCATGTAATTGAGAAATGTTGTTGAAATGTAAAAAAAATATAGAATGAAAACACAAAAGAAACAAAGAAAAAAAAGAAACCAAATAAAGAAAAAAATTGAAATAAAAAATTAAACGGCAGAACCAAATAAAAAATGATAAAAAGTGGATAATAAAATGAAAAATAAAACTAAAGAAAATAAATGAAAACCAGGAAAGAAAGAATAGAAAGAAAGTACTAAACAAGTGACAAGAGAAAAGAAAAACAAAAAAACTCAAAAGTTGTTGGAAATCTGGTTTTCTTTTACTTCGAGTAGTTTGCGCCCTTCATATCAGACATGAAATGATCGATGACTTGTTGGCTAGAAGCGCAAAGAAGTAACAAGGAAATCGAGGTTTATAATCTCACACTTTTCTTTCTCCCTGTGACTTATTTATTTTAAGAGCGATGACGGGCTGGCACGTTATTATAGAGCTCGACATGAGAGAACCTATCATCTCGCTTAATGCGAGATATAGCTCACGCGAGGGGCAATACGGATGGTGAAAAAAAACACATGAACAAATCTGGCCTTTTTAGATCAATACCAATCTGGCCTTTGTACTGTACACACACACGTGTTTGCTTGCCATGCCTTTTCGGGTCTGTTTTTTATTTTGAATTCTTTTAGTGAAATAAAAAATCTTCAAATATTTATAAATTTTTCATAAATTTGAAAATTGTAACGAATTTGAAAATTGTTCTGAATTCAAATGAAATATTTGGTAAATAAAAAAATTGCAAAATTGGAAAAGTTTAGTAACTTAAAAAGTGTTTATGAATTTTAAAAAGACATGAATTTAAGATAGTTTACAAGTTTAAAAAAAGATTTAAAAATTCAAATATGAAAAATAGGAAAGTCATGAACATTTATTTAAAATTGTGGACATGCAACTAGTCACACAAGATTTGTAAAACAAAATTGTTCATAGATTTCTTACAAGTTCATGAATTATAAACTAAAATTTGGAAAACATCATGAATTTTAAAAATTCTAATTCAAAAAAGTGTTGATTTTTTAAAAGGTATGAATTCTAAAAAGTGTCCTCACACTTCAGAAAAAGTGTTCATGTACTAAAAAATATCGTTGATTAAAAATGGAGAAGTAGAGAAACTGAAAAAAATAAAAAGAAAAAAGAAAATAACAAAATAGAAAAGGATAGATAAATAACCTATACAAAATTCTCCCTTAAAAGGAGAGAAAAAATGGCAGCTCAAAACTACGGCCTGACCGTGGAGACGCAAACACATTATATAAAAAAAAGGGAGGATAAACCAAGGGCATGGATCAACACACAGAAAGTAAAAAAAAAAAACAGCGCGAGACAATGAGAGGCGAACAGGGAATTCCCGGGTACAAATCCATGTAGACACTAATGATTCTTTCAATTCGGATTTCAAGAAAAAACGTAGCCTGCATAGCACACGGAGACAGCAGGCCCCATGCCCAACGCAGGGCTCACAGATTTGCACGAAATTTAGAAAATCTGATCATTCGATAGAACTTAAATGAGGCATAGCTAAATCTAATCTGAATAAAAATTAGCAGATCTGTAAAGAAAATTAGCTTGGAAGAGTTTAGATGGTGTACTGCCATGTTTATGGCGCGCTGGCAAATAGGAGATATATACAGCATTGTGGCATACGGTTGTCTGAGTGCTGAAGGCAAGAGTCAAAATTCGAGGAGAAATGCATCGACCGAACGATAATACTACGAGGATCCAAGACGACATAGCTGATCGATCATTCAGTAGGACTCATCACTCACGCATTGCTGCTAATAATATCTGCCTCGATCTTCCCCGCGACCGCCGGTGCCACCACCGCCGTGGTGACCGTGACCGCTGCCTCCCCGCCGTTTCGCGAGACGGTGGTCGCCAGGACGGGCACGCGGTGCCGCTGGAACACCTGGAGCACGCGCGTGAGCGCGCCCGGCCTTGCCGCGCGCAGCCGGACGGCGAAGCACGACGTCTCCCCCGCCACGACGACCTCGGCGGCACCGCCGCCGTGGCGCGCGCGGCGGCTCCGCCCGGCCGACATCGCCCTGTGCGCCTCGAGCTCGGCGGCCGTGTCCTCCAGCGCCCTGACGTACGCGATGGCCCCGTCGACGATGTCCGCCTTGCACGCCTGCGCCAGAAATCATAGGTTCGGCCGTTCACGCGGCATGAGCTCGATGCCTCGATCGGCAGATACGAACGCCGAGAAAAAAAAGAATAATCGCCAAAAACGGGAACGGACGGACAAGAGAACGAACCCGGTGGGGGAGGTCGGGGAGCAGCGCGCCCAGCTCGTCGAAGAGCACGGACATGGCCTGCCGGCGCGCGCGCTCCAGACGGGGCGACCTGCGCCGCCTGGACGCCCCCGCACGAGTCACCGAGTCCTCGACCAACGTCGTCCCCGGCGAGCTTTCGGTTCCCAGACCCAGAGCCAACCCCAGCGCCTGCGCCTCCTCGGCCATGGCGGGGCGATCGATCTCGTCGGAGCAACCGGCGCGAGTGCCTCTCTGTTTTTATGGGGTTGCGAGCCGGGGTACACTCTGTGTTGGGCAGCGGAGCGCAGCGCCATTGGGGACGGGCATGGTGTCAGCTTTTGAGTTGGTGGTGCCTGGTCCGGAAGGGAAAAAGAGCTGGGCTGGCACGTTCACGGCAGGGGCAAAAGGAGACCAGAAATGTACCCTCGTCCTCCTCAAGAGAAAACTGCACAGAGCAAAAGGCTCTCTCCATGCTTGGGGTAGGGGGCATCTTTATATTGTCAGGTATAATCAGGATACAGCTGGGTGTCAAAAGACTTTAGTGAAGTGAGCGTGCAGCATCTTTGATCTGAACTTGGGTGCACATTCACATTGGTTGTGAACTTGTGATGTATAGACATATAGTGTCACGTATAAGAAACAAGAAAAAGTAGGGGGCATCTTTAGTGTCACGTATTCATGATACAGCTGGTTGTCAAAGGCTTGGGGTGAAAACTTGGGTGGACATACACATTGGTGGTGACATATTGTTCCAAGTAATATTTTACAAACTAACATCAAGCAAACTAGAGTGATTACTATGAAATGACATTTTTTTTAAAGACTCATATCTATTATAAAAAATCATTGAGATTACAAAGCATTAAGAAAATCATGGATGTTCACAAAATAGGTGTTTACAAACCCTAAAAATTGAAACTTCAAACTCGAAAGACACGGAGATACAAAAAAGACAAATTTCAATGTGAATAGTGCCAATTTAGCTTTTATCTTTTTGTGACATTATTCATGTTGATTTTTTTAAAAAAATATGTATTATAGGTTTGGAGTTAAAAAAAATAGACGTTGTATACATTTATCTTGTGAACATCCGCAGTTTTTTTTTGAATTTTTTGAAGCTACAAATTTGAGTTTTTTTTTATGTTGGAGCATGATAGCACCAAAGCCTTGGGAGCACGAGATACTCACCCACAACACCTCTGACATTTCTGTTATATCACCTACAGTTTCCGGCTTATGCCAATTCAAAAAGAGCATTGGCTCCGTTTAAACGCAGATGCACAAATGATACATTATTAATAAAGAATTACAGAGGTTATCACACTACAGTTCGTCACACCCACATCATCCAAATTTAGCAACCACACTTTTCTTACTAAGTTGTGGCATGCCACAAAAATATATGGTGGAAAACTTAGTCGCCACAAGTGTGACATGATTTCGCAAAAGCATGTTTTTTTTTAAACGGAGGCAAAAGTTTTGTCTCATCCATTGATTAAGAAGGAAACGGACAAGAATTTGCAACACATTGTGAAAGAAAAAATAAAAAATATTACATCAAGGTCATTACTCTCCCGGCATCAAAAGACCCAGATTTTTTGCCCCGCCGGTGATCCAAAGTTTAGCCTCGCTCTTTATGTTCATAAATAGGATGTTGGGTGGCTTGAACTTGTTGCGGAAAATTCTCGCGTTCCTCTCATTCTATATAGTCCAGCTAACAAGCATTGTGAGGGAGGCCATAGCTTTTCTATGTACCCTCGTTGCGCTAGACATCCTTGTCCACCAATCCTTGATCGATCGTTCCCCGGCCAAGTAGTAATATCCATGGTATCCAATCGTAGCCATACTTTCAGCATTTCCCAGAGCCTCAACGTGTATCAGCACTTATAGAAGAGGTGAGCCACAGATTCTTGCTCCCTCTTGCACAGTGGGCAAAGTCCGCAATTGTCCCAACCTCGCTTGGCCAAGCGGTCGGCGGTCCAAACACGATTTTGAATTGCTAGCCAAGCAAAGAACTTGATTTTGGGGGGAGCCAAAACCTTCCAAATGGTTTTATTCATCTCTGTGCGTGCAATGTCCAAGAATTGCGCCTTATATGCCGAGGGTGTGGTGTATTCACCATTCGTTGTGTGCTTCGATGCAATGCAATCCACCCTATCCTCCTCGAGATGAACATTCCGAAGCCAGGTCCAAAGATGGATAAATTGACGGACATGCTCGAGTGTAAAGAGGTCGAAATTTTGACTTTGCCAATCCATGCGCCCTCGAGTAAGGCTTCGCGCACCTTCCAATTTTTCCTTGTAGAGCACTCAAAGATGAGTGGAGCCACATCTTTTGGTTTCCTACCAAATAACCAAGGGGAGTCCCAAAAAGGCGCAATAGCCCCATTGCCAATAGTGATAGTGGTCAAAGCATAGAAGAGGTCCATGTCGTCCTCGTCACAGGGATTGCTCATTCCCACCCACATCCGATGGGAGTCATTCCACTCATACCAAGGCCATCGTAATCTTAGTGCATGGGAAAATTTCCCAAGATGAAGCACACCAAGGCCCCCTAGATCCTTGGGGCGGCACACCGTCTCCCAATTGACCTTGCACTTGGCTCCGGTCGTCTTGTTCGTCCCAGACCAGAGGAAAGCTCTCTCGATCTTGTTGATGCTAGCAAGCGTGCCGGGCGGGATGGTGAAGGAAGTGGCGTGAAAGATCACCTGTGAGGTGAGCACTGATTTGACAAGAACACACCGACCCTTTGTGGTGATATTCCCACCTTCCCAAGAGACAAGGTTGCCTGCGACCTTGTCCTCAAGGTATTGGCAGTCGACCCTCTTGAGCTGCCAGACGGAGAGAGGAAGGCCCAAATACTTAACTGGGAAAGAGGCTCGGGAGGCCAGAAGCTCATGGAGGATCTCTTCCAAGTTCAAGCTCCCACATCTTATGGGGACGACAGAGCTTTTCTGGAAGTTTGTGCATAATCCCGTGGCCCGACCAAAGCAATCCAGGATGGTTGCAAGGTTCAAAACATCCTCCTTTAAAGGCTTGACAAAAACAGTCACGTCGTCCGCATAAAGGGAGGTCCGGAAGCAAGTGCCACGCCCTCTGATCTTGTGAGGAATCCCACAACGGGTGGCCACATTAAGAACTTGTTGGAGAGGATCAATGGCAATGACAAAGAGGAGAGGAGATAGCGGATCTCCTTGTCGAAAGCCGTTCCCGTGTTTGATGGCATTGTCGGGTATCCCATTTAGAAGGATTCTCGAGGAAGATGTCTTAAGAAGAGTGGTGATCCATTCCCTGAACTTGTTTGTGAAGCCTCTCCTCTGAAGGAGGTTGAGGATGTATTCCCACCGCACGGAGTCGAACGCTTTGCGTATGTCAAGCTTGAAGAGGAGGGAAGGAGTCTTACTCTTGTGAAGCCGTCGCATGAGATTTCGCACATACATGAAGTTATCGTGGATACTTCGTCTCCTAATGAACGCGCTTTGGGCATGCGAGACAAGGTTTTTCATGAGGGGGGCAAGTCGTAGGGCAAGCACTTTAGTAATAATCTTGGCAATGGCGTGGATGAGGCTAATGGGCCTATAGTCGGTGATTCCTTCTGCCCCTTCCTTTTTGGGCACCAAGATGACATTTGCGGAGTTTACCCAATGTAGGTTTCCCACATGAGGATTTCCAAACAGATCGATGCCACGCATGACATCAATTTTGATGATATGCCAACATTTTTTGAAGAATGCCCCTGTAAAACTATCCGGGTCGGGGGCTTTGTCACTAGGCATTTGTTTGATGGCATTCCACACCTCTTCTGTGGTGAAAGGGTCATCAAGGCCATGAAGATCTATTTCCTCAAATTCGAGGTTCTGCCAGTTGAAGTCCTTGGTTCGAGGGCCCCCTCTTCCAATGGCCTCGGTGAAGTGGTCATGAATGATTTTTTCTTTTTGCTCGTGGTTCGTAACCCAACCATTGTTGTGTTTGAGGCAATGAATGTGGTTTTTCCTCCTTCTCGCATTCACCCTAAGGTGAAAGTATTTGGTATTAGCATCTCCTGCCTTGAGATTGCTTGAGCGGGCACATTGCTTCTTTCTTGTGCGCTCAAGGACCGCCAAGTTAATGACCCTTCTTTTTAATCTTGCTCTTAGGTCCATCTCCTCAGCAGATAAAGTCCGTGACTCTTGAGCAACATTGAGCCTAAGGATAACCAACAACGCAACATGCAGGTGCAACTTGGGCTTGGAAAATAAACTTCTACTCCACTCTGTCAATCTCATGCCAACTCTCTTGAGCTTGTGAAAAAGGATTTGGTAGGGCTCAGTGTGGCCAGTGCGCGTAGCAAAAGCATGTGTGACATGTGGGACATACTCCTAAATAAGTGTGGCATGCCATCACTGCGGCAGTAGCCATAAGCAGCTGCCACACTTGTGCCAAAGTTTGACAATGTGCGGCTATATATGAACCAAACACACAATATGTGACCGGCCGGTTCCTCAGGATGATGCAGTGGCAACACCTCCGGAGAATATCTGATGCTTCCATGGCTTAAGTGCTGCTACCATGCTTCAGTGTCATAAAACTCAAACTCCGAAGTACCAAAAGCTTCTAAAAGAAATCGTGGGTGTTTACAAAATAGGTGTTTTGCAACTCCTAAAATTTCAACTTCAAACTCAAACTACACATAGAGATACAATGTGAATAGTACTCCCTCCATCCGGAATTACTTGTCATCAAAATGGATGAAAATGGATGTATCTAAAACTAAAATACATCTAGTACATTCATTTCAATGACAAGTATTTCCGGACGGAGGGAGTATCAATTTAGCTTTTGTCTTCTTGTGACACTATTCATGTTAAAATTGTCGTTTTAAATATATTATGTATTTTAGGTTTTGAGTTAAAAAATAGACGTTGTCTGCATTTATCTTGTGAACATCTTTATTTTTTCGATTTTTTAAACTAGAGATTTGTGTGTGTGTGTGTGTGGGGGGGGGGGGGGGGGGGGGGGGGGGGGTTGTCGTTGGAGAGAAATTCAGTCGCGCGCTCTGAGATTTCTGTTTGGTCACGGCCGTTTTACAGTTTCGGGCTTATGTCAATTCAGTAAGAGCATTGGCTCCGTTTAAATGCTGATCTTCTCCCCTATCAAAGCAAATGGGGATAAACCAGCACTAGCTTCTTTTTTGGGGGAAAACTACCACTTGCTTGCCGCCCAGGAAAACTTGATTATGAATAGCAATGACTCATTGTCAATAAAGAATTACAGAGGTCATCACATTACAGTTCATCACACCTACATCATCCAAATCGTGTCAAAGGGCCAGCTGGTAACCGTTGTGGGGAGCTTTAGTAGAGGCCAAGATAAGATCTCCTTAATACTTATAAAAGTTTGTTGGACTAATTAGCTCGTCGAATTTCTCTCATGACAATCCCAAGCGCGCGACCATTAACCAGAATTTTGCCATCTGTTTTTCAATGTACCTAAGCATGCCTCTGTACAAAAGTTTAAAAAAAATGGTCATTCTTATTGTTCTGAGCTACTGCTGGCCATACTTCAAAATAAGGTATGCCACATATACATGTGTTCATAACTTTCCTTCAAAATCTCATTAATGAATAAGTGTATCAGAAGAGAACATAACACTCCTTTGGTTAAATCTGCTGGAATTTAGTCAATTTTGGGCAGCCCAATAACTATTTCAGAAATTCCTAATAAATCCTAGAGGCCCACTTAGCCCATTTGTGCAAGGCAAGGGATACTACTAAAAGTTTAGTCCCACATTGCTAGTTTAGTGGGAGTTGGACCTCCTTATAAGGGAGGTTCTTTCCCCACTTGTATGAGCATGAGAACAAGAGGGACATCCACGCGTGCTCCTCCTCCGCCGCCCGCCTCGCCGCGGGTTGCGGGAATGAGCCGAGCCGATGTCTAAATTTTTGCCACGCACTACGGGTATACAGGTCGCTCCTCTCAGCAAGATGCACCAGAACTACTTCTTCCTCTCGCCACCGGCTTCTCCATCCCGGCTTGCGGCGTGCACCACAGGTCGGGACAGTAGGCCTCCGAAACCGCACTCTTTGAGTCCTGTACGGGAGAAGGGTGATAAGGTTTTTGGGGAGCGCTCTGCGCGACTACTGGCTGACTCATCACGGATGATCCGGTCGCCGACGACTACTTCCCCGACGTCCACGACCTCCTCGACGACATGGCAGGCGAGGACACCGACCCCAAGTCCAGCGCTTCTGCTGCTGCTGTGCCATACGTGTTCTTCTCCTTTCTGTTAGAAGTCCTGCTACAGTTCTTGGCCCTAGTTTCTGTCCTACGTATGTTAGGTTCTATGTCGTATAAGCAACTTCATCTAGTGACTGTTCTAGATGTGTTTACCTCAAGTTCATATATGCAGACGATGTTTACCTTCTCTCTGTCAGATTGCATGACTTGATTTATATTTGCTATTTTAGTCATGTTTTATCTACTATTTCTGTTAATAAAATCATTCGGTAAATTTCTCATATTTCCAACAATCCAAAAACCTTATTATAGGCAATTTACCCCAAGTGGTTTTGCTGCTTCCATGAGACCTCCTATGTTTGAGGGTATCCACTATAAGAGGTGGCGCGTGAGAGCAGTTTTATGGTTTCAAACCATGAGTTGTTATGACGCCACTCTTGGCAAACCTGAAGGAGAGCAAGATGCCCAACAGGCACAAGCTTTTCAGAAAATGGATACCTTGTTTAAGGCTGCGCTCTTGAGTGTTCTTGGAGAGAACATAGTTGATGCTTATGCGTCAATTGATAATGGAAAAGATATGTGGGACGCACTCGAGGCCAAGTTTGGGGTCTCGGATGCCGGCACTGAGCTGTACATCATGAGGCAATTCTATGATTACAGGATGACTGAAGAGCGCTCCGTGGTTGAGCAGGCTCATGAGATACAGTCATTTGCTAGAGAACTTGAGCACTTCAATTGCATGCTACCGGACAAGTTTGTTGCCGGCGGTATCATCACTAAGCTTCCTCCTTCATGGAGGAACTTTGCTACCTTACTGAAACATAAGAGACAGGAGTTTTCCGTTCCGGATCTCATTGGTACTCTTGATGTGGAAGAAAAGGCGAGAGCAAAGGACACACGTGCTCGAGGTATTGAGGGAGGATCTAGTGCCAATGTGGTACAGAAGCAGAACTTCCAGCCCCACAAGTTCAAGAACAAGGGCAAGTTTGATGGTAAAGCAAAGTTTGATGGGAAGAACAAGGCTGTGCAACACACGAACTTCAAGAAGAAGAATGGCAAGAAGAAAGGTGCTTGTCATGTGTGTGGAGATCCTGATCATTGGGCTCCTAGTTGCCCTAATCGCTATGACAAGCGTCATCCTGGGAAAGGCGGCAAGACCGCTAATGTTGTCATTGGAGACACTGACATGAAGGATGCTGGGTATGGTATATTTCCCACTATTCTTTCAGTATGTCATTCTCCTGACTGGTTGATTGACACGGGTGCTAATGTGCATGTATGCGGTGATATTTCCATGTTTTCGTCTTATCAGACCGCAGGGACTTCAACCGTGCTGATGGGCAACGGTTCAAGTGCTTCTGTTCGTGGTGTTGGCACGGTCGATCTGAAGTTTACTTCGGGAAGATCGTGCGGCTGAAGAACGTGCATTATGTCCCCTCCGTCAATAAAAATCTTGTTAGCGGATCTCTTCTGTGTAGAGATGGCTATAAGCTTGTCTTTGAGTCGAATAAATTTGTAATATCCAAGTATGGAACCTTTGTTGGTAAAGGCTATGAGTCAGGAGGCCTGTTTCGTTTATCCTTATCAGACGTTTGCAATAAAGTTGTTAATCATATTTGCAACAATAGTGAATCAAATGTGTGGCATTCACGACTCTGTCATGTTAACTTTGGTTGCATGTCGCGACTAGCGAAGTTGAACTTAATCCCTAGTTTCACCACCGTTAAGGGATCTAAGTGTCAAGTGTGTGTGCAAGCTAAGCAACCTCGTAAATCTCACGTGACTGCGGAAACGAGAAATCTTGCACCACTAGAACTTATACATTCAGATCTATGTGAAATGAATGGTGTTTTGACAAAAGGTGGAAAGAAATATTTCATGACGTTAATTGACGACTCCACTAGATACTGCTGTGTGTATCTTCTGAAATCTAAGGATGAGGCTTTGAACTTTTTCAAGATCTATAAAGCTGAAGTGGAAAACCAACTTGATCGAAAAATCAAGAGGCTTAGGTCCGACCGTGGTGGAGAGTATTTTTCCAATGAATTTGATGCTTTTTGTGCGGAACATGGTATAATCCATGAGAGGACGCCTCCCTACTCACCTCAGTCAAATGGGGTGGCCGAAAGAAAGAACCGTACTCTAACTGATTTGGTTAACGCCATGTTAGACACATCGGGTCTCTCCAAGGCATGGTGGGGGGAGGCGATATTGACAGCGTGTCATGTCCTAAATCGAGTCCCACAAAGAACAAAGAGATAACTCCATTCGAGGAATGGGAGAAGAAAAGGTTAAAACTCTCTTATCTGCGAACATGGGGTTGTTTGGCGAAAGTCAATGTTCCAATTCCAAAGAAGCGGAAACTTGGACCAAAGACTGTGGATTGTGTTTTCTTGGGATATGCTTTTCATAGCATTGGCTATAGATTCTTGGTTGTAAAATCTGAGGTACCTGATATGCATGTCGGTACGATCATGGAGTCGAATGATGCGACTTTCTTTGAAGATATCTTTCCCATGAAGGATATGGCTACCTCATCTAATCAGGAGATGCCTAGTTCATCGAATCAGGAACCAGTTACAATTACCGAACCTGCCATTTCGATGGAACACTTTGAAAGTCCTGTGGAGGAGAACAATGAAGTTCCTATTAGGAGCAAGAGACAGAGGACTGCAAAGTCCTTTGGTGATGATTTTCTTGTGTATCTCATAGATGACACTCCCAGTTCTATTTCAGAGGCCTATGCATCTGAAGATGCTGACTACTGGAAGGAAGCAGTTCGTAGCGAGATGGATTCCATCTTGGCGAATGAAACTTGGGAGATAACTGATCGTCCTTATGGGTGCAAACCTATAGGATGCAAATGGGTATTCAAGAAGAAGCTTAGGCCTGATGGTACTATTGAAAAGTACAAGGCTCGGCTCGTGGCTAAGGGTTATACCCAAAAGGAAGGTGAAGATTTCTTTGATACTTACTCACCTGTGGCTCGACTGACCACTATTCGAGTTCTACTTTCACTAGCTGCCTCACATGGTCTTCTCGTTCATCAAATGGATGTTAAGACTGCTTTCCTAAATGGAGAGTTGGATGAGGAAATTTATATGGAACAACCAGATGGGTTTGTAGTAGATGGTCAGGAAGGGAAAGTGTGCAAGTTGCTGAAGTCCTTGTATGGACTCAAGCAAGCACCCAAACAGTGGCATGAGAAGTTTGAAAGAACTTTAACAGCTGCAGGCTTTGTTGTGAACGAAGCTGACAAATGTGTGTACTATCGCCATGGTGGGGGCGAGGGAGTTATGCTTTGCTTGTATGTTGATGACATACTAATTTTCGGAACAAATCTGAATGTTATTAAGGAGGTCAAGGATTTCCTATCTCACTGTTTTGAGATGAAGGATTTAGGAGTGGCTGATGTCATTCTGAACATCAAGTTGTTGAGAGATGATGATGGTGGGATTACATTGCTTCAATCTCACTATGTGGAAAAGATCTTGAGTCGCTTTGGCTATAGTGACTGCAAGCCCTCTCCAACACCATATGATGCTAGCGTGCTGCTTCGAAAGAATCGAAGAATTGCTAGAGATCAATTGAAGTATTCTCAGATTATTGGCTCGCTTATGTACTTAGCAAGTGCTACAAGACCTGACATCTCTTTTGCTGTTAGCAAACTGAGTCGGTTTGTTTCAAAACCAGGAGATGTGCATTGGAAAGCTCTAGAGAGAGTTTTGCGTTATTTGAAAGGCACTGCGAATTATGGAATTCACTACACTGGGCATCCAAAGGTGCTTGAAGGGTATAGTGACTCAAACTGGATCTCAGATGCTGATGAGATAAAGGCCACAAGCGGTTATGTATTCACTCATGGAGGTGGCGCTGTTTCTTGGAAGTCTTGCAAGCAGACCATCTTAACGAGGTCAACTATGGAAGCAGAACTCACAGCACTAGATACAGCTACGGTCGAAGCAGATTGGCTTCGCCGACTCTTGAATGACTTGCCGGTTGTTGAGAAACCTGTACCGGGTGTCCTTATGAACTGCGACAATCAAACTGTGATCACGAAAGTGAGCAGCTCAAAGGATAACATGAAGTCATCAAGACACGTTCAGAGAAGGTTAAAGTCTGTCAGGAAAATGAAAAACTCCGGAGTTATTGCATTGGATTATGTCCAAACGTCTAAAAATCTGGCAGATCCTTTTACTAAGGGTCTATCACGTAATGTGATAGATAATGCATCAAGGGAGATGGGTATGAGACCCACAATATGAGTTGTTCACAGTGGTAACCTATTCTTTGTGATCGGAGATCCCGTGAATTAGATGTGGAAGACAAGCTGTTGGTCAACTGAGAGGAGAGTATCCCTACTATTCACAATACCACTCCATGAAGATGCAATACTCTCCTAATCTGCATGGCAGGTTGATGTATATCTTAATGTGTTCTAAGTGGCTTATTTAAGCAGAGATGTTATCCTGCAGAACATCTTTTGAAGAACACACCTATATGAGTCTGATTGTCAAACGTCGCAATCTATGAGAGTAGGGTTCTCTCTAGTAAACTCATGAAAGGTCACGGAGTATGACGCATAAGCTCCACCCGCGGGGAAGACCCACGGTAGCCACGTATCGGTCAAGGCTTTATGTGAAGCTAGATTCGCAGAAAACTTGCAGTTCAAGGCCCAGTTCACTGTTCAAGTTGCTTACTAGTGTAGCATAGAGTTCTAGGTGGAAGTTCAACTTAACAGTCTCCACTGTAGTACCGGTATATAAAACAGTGTTTTGGAACCAAAGGCAAATTTCTGTGTGCCTCTGGGATCTGGTGGGGGATTGCTGGAATTTAGTCTATTTTGGGCAGCCCAATAACTATTTCAGAAGTTCCTAATAAATCCTAGAGGCCCACTTAGCCCATTTGTGCAAGGCAAGGGATACTACTAAAAGTTTAGTCCCACATTGCTAGTTTAGTGGGAGTTGGACCTCCTTATAAGGGGGGTTCTTTCCCCACTTGTATGAGCATGAGAACAAGAGGGACATCCACGCGCGCTCCTCCTCTGCCGCCCGCCTTGCCACGCCACGCCTCGCCTCGTCACGACGCGCCACGGGTTGCGGGAATGAGCTGAGCCGATGTCTAAATTTTTGCCACGCACTACGGGTATACGAAAGGTCACTCGGGAGATGGAAAGTTTTTGCTGTAGTGGAGATTAAATGCGAACGTTGCACCCTTCGGCTGTTGTCTGTTCATTTCATCTCCCTCGATCCCTTCAGCTCCCGGCGCTGCCCTCTCGCCTCCTTCTCTTGCGCCTATAAAAGGGAGGTCGCTCCTCTCAGCAAGATGCACCAGAACTACTTCTTCCTCTCGCCACCGGTTCTTGAGCACTGCACTGCTGCTACGATCTTCTCCATCCCGGCTTGCGGCGTGCACCGCAGGTCGGGACAATAGGCCTCCGAAACCGCACTCTTTGAGTCCTGTACGGGAGAAGGGTGATATGGTTTTTGGGGAGCGCTCTGCGCGACTACTGGCTGACTCATCACGGACGATCCGGTCGCCGACGACTACTTCCCCGACGACGACTTCTTCCCCGACGTCCACGACCTCCTCGATGACATGGCAGGCGAGGACACCGACCCCAAGTCCAGCGCTTTTGCTGCTGCTGTGCCGTACGTGTTCTTCTCCTTTCTATTAGAAGTCCTGCTACAGTTCTTGGCTCTAATTTCTGTCCTACGTATGTTAGGTTCTATGTCGTATAAGCAACTTCATCTAGTGACTGTTCTAGATGTGTTTACCTCAAGTTCATATATGCAGACGATGTTTACCTTCTCTCTGTCAGATTGCATGACTTGCTTTATATTTGCTATTTTAGTCATGTTTTATCTACTATTTCTGTTAATAAAATCATTCGGTAAATTTCTCATATTTCCAACAAAATCAATGCATCCAGAACACATATATGCTAGCAGAAAAAATTGCAGATTGTCATAACCTTGATCTCATATGAAGTAACATTAGTAGAAAACGAATAAAATCTTAAATGGCTTGTACATTAGGAGAAGGCAAATAGATATGCCGTGTCCAACTGTCCAGAAGAACGAACATGGTCATCAGGGGAAAAGAAGAAATATACAACACTGGTTCGCTGTTTCCTAATCAAACATATGGTTGGCTTATCTGGATAATCCAAATTGGTGTTGCTTGCCAGTAAAATTCGGGGCCGGGATACTCTGCATAAATGTGATCGATCTTGTGCCTCATTTGCACAAAAGGGTAAGAAAATCATTTAAAGCACAAATCCTAGTAACCTATGGGTTATAACAATTAACCCATAGTAAAGAAAATACGTAGACGCATTATCAACGGCTGCAACCAGAACTAAACGATCATCTTTATCTTTACCAAATAATAAAGAGAATTAGGTTTTTGTCGTCCGTCATTGTCATGTTTTCAAAAAAGCCCCTATTGTTTGTTGAATTCAACTCGCAGTCCTTTATCAAGTGAGTTCCTAAAAAACGTTTCATTGTTGCAAAAGAGCCCCTGCATTAGTTAAAATTTAGCCCGCAGTCTGCAGTCAGCCCTTATATTCCTTATCCATTCCAAGACTCCACCGACGGCCACTCGCCGCCGCTTGGCGCCGGCGTGCACGACGCCGCTCCGACGACCCCTCGCCACCCGGCGTCACCGGCAGCCACCAGCAGGCCGCTGTCCCGTTTCCTCTCATCCTCCTGCTCACGCCTGCGTCCCACCATCGTCAGCGAGGATCACCTCCAGCCTCCCCTTCCTCTGCTCCTCCTCCTCACCTCGCAGTCGAGCGCCGCTCCTGCAGCACCTCCATCGTCCGCCTCTGTTTGCCGGTGCCCCATCGCATGTACCTTCATCCCACCGCCACCTCCTGCCCTGCGTCGCCTGCCACACACCGCATCGACCAGGACCGCGTCCCTTCCCAAACGGCCGCGATGATGGAGGGCGCCGGCGCGCCGCCCAGCTCCTGACCGACGGATTCGCCGGCTCCCTGCTCCTCGGGGAAGAGAGGAACAAAGGCGAAGGAGAAGGGGCACAAGGTGAGGGAGGCGGTCGCCGGCGATGGCAGCTCCGGTGAGCCGCAGGCAGGCAGAGAGACGAGCTCCTCTTGAGGCGGCCGGGCTCGGTGCGGGCTGGTTCATCCGGATTGAGCCCTTCCTGCCCGGGCGTCTCCATCGCCATGGACGGCCTGCACAGCCCCGACGCCTGCTTCTCTCTTGGGAGGGCCATGTCGCCTCAGGTCGGGCCCCCCATCGGCCCGCCGGACGTAGGCAGGTAAGGACGGACGGCGGCTGAGATTGGGCCTCGCCTTCTTCTTCTCTGGTAAAGAAAGAATTGGTTCTTTGGTGCGTTTTGCTGGGTGGGCGGCCTCGCTGAATTGGTTGCCTCTGTTTTTTTCATTTGTCATCGAATGTCCACCGACAGAGACCAGCACCCTCTGGATCGCCAAGCTCTGTTCAGACCAAAAGATAAGCGCGGATAAGTACAATTCACCATAATCTACAAGTGTATATCATCGATCAGTATATGTTTGTCATTGCCAAGTAGATATACTGCTGCAGATTGCCCAATGGATAAAGCAATAGAGCAGTGCTACACACACGATGATGTGCGCACGATTCATGCACGACAACAGATCCCTGTCCGTCCATGCATGTAGCAGAGTCCAGCAGACCGTTTGATCCCGCATCGTTCATCTGTCGTGCATACTGTTGTCGTCTGCGCAGCAGTTCCGTTATTGATGGCCTAGCCACTAAACAGTGAATGAAGGAGTCAGAGGTAGCTTGAAGTGCAAATGCTTCACCGGCTCTGATAAAACTCATGTCTGCACATGGAGCAGTACAAGCTAGCTACGACGCTGGATCGATTTCATCCACTGGCTGTGGACGAATGTACATGAATGCTCAAGGAGCGCTGACCTCGGCGTCGAAAACTCGGGGCTCAGACGACAACGCCGATCCGAAGCCCCGGCGGCAGATCCACGCGGCCCCTTCAAGCAGCCGCCGGCCACCGCTGCCGCGCCTCCGCCACAGCCCCAGCCTGCCCCCCCCCCGCCGCGCAGCCCCGGCCACCTGGAGCCCATACGCAGCCGCCCCGCAAGTGGCCGACGAAAGCTTGGAGGATTGTAGAGAGGAGGGAAGAGAGAAGGGGAACGCGGCGCCGTGGACTGGAGCACGGTCGCGTGGGTGTGTGTGTGGCTGGAGCAGGGAGAAGAGGCGAAGTGGATAAGGCACGCAGTGGGAGATAGCTCTCGGTGTGGATTGCTTTTTTAGTTGGCTGCACCGACCAGAAGCTCCTAGATGTTGCTATACGTGCCAGCACCGAATGCATTTTATTTTTCTTCTAAATGAGCACCAATATAATAATTGGTAATAATTGGTTACTGTTGTTTGTTGACACTGTTATAGTTTAATTTTTATGCCTACCACATCTTATGAATACATCATGTGATATACAATAATTAAAAATGAGTAAAATATTTGAATAAATAGTTCTTAAGGAAGAAGATATTTGGAGCTCACCGGGACTTGGCAATTAAGATATTCCCCAACTCTGGATGTTACCGACATCGTTGGTGAGATAAGAAGGAGAGAGAGGGTTGGATGAAGAGTGATCACGATGCATCTTGAAGTTTACCTTTTTTTTCTAGACAATCCAATTGAAATTTACATGTGATGGGTAACACAGAAAAGCTTGCTTTTTTATGGTGATGTTGGCCAAGTTCAAATAATGCAAAAGAAAAGGAACAAAATATAATCTTGCAAAACAAATAACCAACATTATCTCTTTGCTTTCGAATATTAACAAAAAATTTGTATAAACAATCCCAATTCAATGCACCATTACTCTTTCGCCCAACAAAATCTTTTGAAAATTCTACAAAAACTTTTGAATTAGTTATTAAACCCTCGAATAGTATACAACAATCCCATCATCTGTATATCCGGCTAGAAACAAATACAACATTCCTCTTCCAGCTGATGACAGTGCTAAGCTGAAGGAGGCGCCATCCAAGGACATCCCTACGACTTTCTCAACTTTATACTACATAGTATGGGCATCGAGTGTGTTTTTTTTTAAATCGCGTACCTTTTCTTGTTTTAAAAAAAACATGTTTTTAAATATATATATATGTTTAAAAAAGATCTTAGAATCCCCCAAAAATGTTTTAATTAAAATTATATTTAAAAATTCTCGTTCAGAAAAACATGTGTAAAGAATGTTCATTTTCAAAACATGTTTCAGTTCTGCTAAAAGATTAAAAATTCAAATTGTTTAATTATTTTAAAATAATAAAATGTTTGTGTTTTCCCAAAAATAAAATATAGAACCGATTACTAGACTATTCCATGCACCCCTACCCTTCCATCAAATGAAGGATGTTAGGGTGGCTTCTTTGCGTCCATACTTCATACTTCAAAAAATGAACAGTATAAACTTATTACTTATGTTTATCAGAACTGTATATAAGAAATGGCGCGTACTATCACACGGAGCAGGTTTTACGATATTTTTCTCCCGTTGCAACGCACGGACCCTTTTTGCTAGTTACATTTAAAGGGTCGAGGTCATACTATTTTTGAAAGTTCAGTGCCCAAGTCCACAATGCAAAGACATAGAGGATTTACTTCAGTTTGTAGCAGAAGCCCAATAACTTAGAATCGTCAGCCTGCATATATCAAAAACAAAGCTAGGGAAATACTTTTGTGATTTGAAAAACTGATATCATATAGAAGAAACAACAGAAGTTGTACCAAATCATTAGTTTGGTTAAGAAATCAGCAAACACATAACACTGGCATTGGTTCGCCATGAACCGTGGTATTGAAAGAGGTACTATTCTTCTTCCTTTTACCTTTTCCTTTCTAGAATAAATAATCTTGGTCTAGACATTTTTTTACATAACCACAACAATAGGAAATTATAGAAACTGAATCATGTAGGAAAGTTGCATATTCTTTGAATATCATGCAACGTTTTCCTCACCAGAGAAGAGGTGGAGAAGCTGTTGCCAACCAGAGTGCCCATGGCGGCTCTCTGGGAAATTCATACAGGCACACAACGTAAGAAGCATAGTAATAGGATAGGAGTGGCCGATAATTAAATATGACCACTATCATGTGCATTGGCAGGATCAAAATATGATTTCAGTCAATCCTATCCATTTGTTTCCATTATTTCTGAAGCGGTCAATAAAGCTCAAGCCCTTAATGCGAAAACAATGGAAGATCTGTTTATGCACTTCTTTATCCTTTAAGAGAACACTTCTAGTGTGTTCTGTTGCTTCGCAACGGTAAGCAACAGTAATTGAACTCAGCAATAAGGAGGTAAAAAGATTATCTTCTCGATGAGGCCAAGCCATAGCAGAATGAATAAGATCTCCAAAACCCAACAAATCATAAACGAATTTAAAGAACTCATAAGTGAACCATGGAGATATAAATGGGATATGTAATCACCTTGAAATGTAAAAGATCTTACAGGATTTGGAGAGTAAAAGGAACTTACAAATGATTGGCTACAATCAAGCATTGGTGGGGGAGCAACAGTCTCTGGGTTCCCCATAGATAAAAGCGGCTTTACATGTGCTGATCATTGTCATTGTCTGAAACAAAAAGGGTGTTACTGTTAGCATGAAGATATAATCGCATCAATTCACCTCACTGTAAATGGGGCTTGGGCGACGTGAACATCATCAGAGAAAAGAGCCACTAATAAAGCAAAAGACCTACCAGAAGTTCTAGTTTACAGAGATAATCTTCTCTTCATCTTTTGAGAAAACACAAATGACGAGTTTAGGCATTGGTAAGAAGCATAGTAATAGGATAGGAGTGGCCGATATATTGCGCATCTGTTACCACCTAGTTGCTCAATCCCTTTGGTGGAAAGTGTAAAAGAAACTTACTTGCATTAGGCCGTCGGGAAGCAGAAGAGGAACGGCGGGCGGCGGGGCGGACGCCAAGCTGGGCGGTCGGGTGGCTTCGGCGGCGGGCTAAGGGCGCGGCGGCTCCCGCGGGGCGAACGCCAAGCTGGGCGGTGGGCTAACGGCGCGGCGGCTCCCGCGGGGCGACCCGCAGCGACCTGCAGCAGCGGCTCCCGCGGCGACCCGCGGCGAAGGGCGCGGCTACGGGAGGCGGCGAAGGGCACAGCGGGCGGCGCGAGGCTGCGGGAGGAACGACGGGGCGGCGACGGTGCGAGACGAGGAGTGTCGGTGTCAAAACCGGCGGATCTCGGGTAGGGGGTCCCGAACTGTGCGTCTAGGCGGATGGTAACAGGAGACAAGGGACACGATGTTTTACCTAGGTTCGGGCCCTCTTGATGGAGGTAAAACCCTACGTCCTGCTTGATTGATATTGATGATGTGGGAATTACAAGAGTAGATCTACCACGAGATCAAGGAAGCTAAACCCTAGAAGCTAGCCTATGATATGATTGTTGTTATTCTACGGACTAAACCATCCGGTTTATATAGACACCGGAGAGGGCTAGGGTTGCACAAAGTCGGTTACAATGGTAGGAGATCTACATATCCGTATCGCCAAGCTTGCCTTCCACGCCAAGGAAAGTACCCTCCGGACACGGGACGAAGTCTTCAATCTTGTATCTTCATATTCTTGGAGTCCGGCCGATGATGATAGTTCGGCTATCCGGACACCCCCTAGTCCAGGACTCCCTCAGTAGCCCCCGAACGAGGCTTTAGTGACGACGAGTCTGGCGCGTATATTGTCTTCGGCATTGCAAGGCGGGTTCTCCTTCAAACTTCATGTTCCTGTCGAATAGTGTCTGGCTTCCTTATAAATGTTGCGCTCCTTGGCTTCTACGCCCAATTACGGCCCTCTTCCATGTGTTGTATGAATGTGAAAAGCTAGGGTATTTTTACATTTTACCCCCTAGCCGTGCGAATGAGCCGCCTATAAGAGAGGCGAGGATCTAGATCCAACTCACACCATCCTCCTTCCGCAAGTACTCATCGAAGCACCTCTGACAAAAATCCATTCTATCATGGATAGTCGACGCGGCTCCTCCTCTCGCGCTCCCAGCCCTTAGCCAGGAGATTGGGGGAGATGCTCAGTTCCACACAGCGAGCTAGTGGCGCTCCAAACCGAGGGTTATCTTCCCCCAGCCTTCATGGTTCCGGTTCGAGCCGGACTGGCCACCTTCAGGGGTGGAAAGCAGGCGGAGAGCGTCCCCAACCCTTCCAAAGGAGAGCGGGTATGCTTCGTCCCTTATCTAATAAGGGGACTCGGATTTCCCATACATCCGTTTCTCCGGGGGCTCCTGGAGTTCTATGGACTCCAGCTTCACCACCTTACACCTGCCTCCATTTTGCACATCGCGGGCTTTGTAGCTCTTTGCGAGCTGTTCTTGGGCATCGAGCCCCATTTTGCGCTGTGGAAGAGATTGTTTTGCCTCGTACCCCGTTCTCACGAGGGGTCAATATATCAAGTGGGCGGAGCCGAAATATGGCGCATCGCCGGGACCGGATATCTATCCGGCACCCCGAAGAAGGCGTCCGAAGACTAGCCTTCGGAATGGTTCTACATGGAGGACGCCCCTCTGCCGGATCCAGTTCGGATCGGCCTCCCGGAGTTCAGCAATGCTCCCTTGAAGAAACACCTGAGTTGGCGCCCGCAGAGCCCTCAACGGGAGGATGATGGGAGCGTCCATTATCTGATGGGCCGGACTAGGTTACTGGCCCACTCCGGATTGACCATGATTGGAATCATGGCCACGTGCATTATGCGAGGGGTGCAGCCGCTCCAATATAGGGGCCACCCTATGTGGGATTTCAACGGGGAAGATGACGCCACCCGTCATGGCCGCAGAGGGCCGGGCTCGGCCGCCGATCTGGTAAAGATCCTATCCGGCTTGTACAAGGGGGAGGAGGAGGACTTCCTCTGCACGAGTCCATTGAATGGATTCTCCATGAATAACCCTCGGAGCTGGGTAAGCGGACGTTCATCTATCCGATCCACATTTCCAAAGTCAAGTATCTTACTTTGTGATTTCGATGCAGGAGCTGCACCGGGACGTGGAGGGCATACAAAGCCTAACTCCATAGCCCGAGGATCCGGAACGATCCCTTGATCCGGCCTCCGAAGAGGATCCGGACATAAAGGTGGAGCTGATTGACAGGGTGTTCCACCAACTTAGCATGGACAATGCTCTAGTCGCCATTACGGCTGACTACCCCGGTTTATTTCCGGCCTCCCAGGTGACTACGACTGAGGTCTTGACACCATCATTTGATCCATGCTCATTTCTGACCATCCTATACCGATGGTGCATCGCAGGAGGCGCCTTTAAGGCGGGAAGCCGAACCCGCGGCGGCTGACCAGCAAGGGTCAGTTCGGCCCAGCAGGCGGAAGAGGAGTGCGACGCGAATCGAAACGTCGCCGCAATGGTACGGCGCACCGCTGTTTAAGGGAAGGATCCCTAGGAGGTATATTAATGCTCATAACTTTTCCAGGAGAAAGAGCGCTCACCGGCAGTGTCCGGAGAGGTTGTCAATCAAGCCTCCGCCAGCCATGCTCCAACGCGTGGTCCGGAAGGGGAGGCAAACACAAGGCATGAGCCGGATGCTCCTCCAACGGAGGATGCCGACAGGCTGTCCACCACCTGGTCTGAGGTGGAGAGCGCCATGAATCACAGGCGTCGCCGGACAGTTCTTCGTGACGCGTGTTTCTCCCTGGAGGCGTTGAATGCCTTTGATGCGGGAGACGCGCACCTCCGTGCCGCTCAAGATGGTTTAACCAGAGCCACGGAGCAGTATGTGAAGGACATACGGGTAAGTAATTTTAATAGTTATATATGCCAGTAGCCCCCGAGACTTAAAATAGTTAAAATAACTAATTTAAGGATCATTTATTATGCAGGATCTTATGGAGAAGAATACCCACCTGTCCCAGGAGCTTCAAGACTGCAAGACCCAACTTGAGGCCGCACTGGCCGCCACAGGGGGAGCCACAGAGACCCCTGCTGGTAATACATACTTCGAAAAGATAAGTAGTTAACAAAGTGCGGCGTGTGCGTAAATCTAACAATAATATTGCAGAGGGCGCCGGACTAGATCCGGCCAAGCAACAGCTACTGCGTCAGCTGAAGGCCGGCGAGAGGGTGCTTATGAAGGTGCAGCAGGAGAGGAACAAGCTCCAAGATGCCCACACCCATCTAGGAGAAGAGCTGAAAGATGTTCGGGCCCAGCTGTCTGGCTCCGTGAAGGAGAATCAGCGGCTTCGTCGCGGCATTTATAGTAAGTGCTTGAGCAAATTCCTTTGAAAATAAGAATTCGGCGAGGAAGTCGATTGACAGAAATGTGTCTTTAGGTGTGCTCACAGGTCGCCCTGCGGAGGGAATACCCGGTTCAACGGGTGACCAACTCCCCGAGCTGATGCAACTGCACGAACGTGTTCGGCAAGCGATGAGTGGCGTCGCTCAGGCCTTATGGCCGTCCGTCTCCCTACCAAAAAGCCTTGAAGGGCTTGCCGAGAAGCTTCAGGGAGCACGGCAGCGCTTCCGTCTGTGGAAGATATCGGCCTGCCGTCAAGGCGCCAAGGAGGCCTGGGCCATGGTGAAGACGTGATACAAGAAGGCGGATCCGAACCACATGGCCGAGGTCGGGCCTGTGGGGCCCGATGGGAAGGAGATCCCTATGAGCTTGATGTATGGCCAAGTAGAGTTGGCCGCTAAGTATTCCCAACAGGACTGTAAATTAGACAGCCTGCTAGACGGGATCGAAGAGGAGTACAATCAGTCAATTTGACGATGGATTTGAAAATGACATGTAAAATGCCTTCTAGCCGGATTGTAGATCGTTTGTCTTTGCCGACCTTTTCGCTTCAACCTTGGGACCCTAGAGTCCGGAGTGTGTCCGAATACCTTCTCAGTTATGAAAAAACCGGGGCATGCATGGAGACCAGGCGTAGGGGTCATTAGTGCTTTATCAGACAAGTGCCCAACTAGTTATGTTATATTACATGGTTAGTAAGAAACATCTTCCAGTCAGAATAGTTCCGTTAGGGGTTCCTTTCCCTGGGAGGCATGCCCTAAAGTGCATGCCCACACTGCGAAAAGAGCAGAAAAAGCATCTGGGGGCAGATAAGTTAAATAAGTAATAAATCATCTTTCAAGTCACCGACCGAATATTCCCTTAAGAACGCTAGCTTTCGGCTTCACCCAGTCTGAGGTACACATCCGTCTGACCTGGCAGTAACAATCGCAGAGGTGCTCCCTTTACCTCCTAGCCGAACAATCGGGAACGTAGGGGTAAGCACAGGAGCCAGGCAACCCAGCTTGGCCAAAACTTAAGTCATATCGATGCATATAATGGTGAATAAAAGGTACATGCGGAAGTATGACACATGTGTTGGGCATGAATCCCGTATAAATAAGCTTCTGTTAAAGAATCCCCCAGGTATAATGAGTGCTAGGAGCACATCAAGTGTGTGCGAACAATGCGCAAATCAGCCTATCAAAGGCATTGAAAAAAAAGTGGGAAGAAGGAGGGGGACAAGAGATAGTGAAAATGTAAAAGGTGGACGGAGGAGGGAGACGAACTCTGAGTCCGGCGTTAGGCGTAGAATCTTCGGAGACGGGCTGCGTTCCATGGGTTCGGCTCGAGTCGGTTGTCATATGCGTTACATAGACGGTATGCTCTGCCGGTCAGGATTTGGTCAATGATGAAGGGACCTTCCCACTTGGGCTTAAGTTTGTCCTTTTTCTTGTCCGGCAGGCGTAGAACAAGTTCGCCAACATTGTAAGTTTTGGCCCGTACTTCTCTGCTTTGATATCTTCGAGCCTGCTGCTGATAGAATGCGGAACGAGCTTTTGCCACATCCCGCTCCTCCTCTAAGGCGTCCAAACTGTCCTGCCGATCCAACTCGGCTTCTCTTTCTTCGTACATGCGCACGCGAGGTGAGTCATGAATTATATCGCAGGGCAGAACTGCCTCTGCGCCGTACATCATAAAAAATGGTGTGAATCCGGTAGTGCGGTTTGGAGTGGTCCGCAGCCCCCAGAGTACGGAGTCGAGCTCCTCTACCCAGTGCGTGTTAGATAACTTGAGGGACCGCACTAGTCTGGGTTTGATGCCGCTCATGATTAGACCATTTGCTCGCTCGACTTGACCGTTAGTTTGGGGGTGATAGACTGAAGCGTAGTCGAGCTTGATGCCCGTATTTTTGCACCAGAGTTTAACCTCGTCGGCCGTGAAGTTTGTGCCATTATCAGTGATGATGCTGTGGGGGACACCATAACGGTGTACTACCCCGGATATGAAGTCTATCACGGGTCCGGATTCGGCCGTTTTAACTGGCTTGGCCTCTATCCATTTGGTGAATTTGTCCACCATGACCAATAGGTATTTTTGCTTGTGGGTTCCCCCTTTAAGGGGTCCAACCATATCAAGCCCCCAGACCGCGAACGGCCAGGTGATGGGTATAGTTTTGAGGGCGGTGGGTGGCATGTGGCTTTGATTAGCAAAGAGCTGGCAACCGACGCATCGTTGGACTAAGTCCTGAGCATCTTCCCGGGCAGTTGGCCAATAAAATCCTGTACGGAAGGCCTTGCCTACAAGGGCCCGGGCTGCGGCGTGGTGCCCACCAAGTCCGGCGTGAATTTCAGCCAGGAGATTTCGCCCTTCCTCTTTGGAGATACACCTTTGAAGGACTCCGGTTGTGCTTTTCTTATAAAGTTCTCCCTCATAGACCTTGTAGGCTTTAGATCGCCGAACTATGCAGCGGGCCTCATTTTGGTCTTCGGGGAGTTCCTGCCTAGTTAAGTAGGCTAGGAATGGTTCCGTCCACGGGGCGATTACTGCCATTATTTCGTGGGCTGAGTGTTGGAAATATGCTCTATAGGCAATAATAAATTGGTTATTATTATATTTCCTTATTCATGATAATCGTTTATTATCCATGCTATAATTGTATTGATAGGAAACTCAGATACATGTGTGGATACATAGACAACACCATGTCCCTAGTAAGCCTCTGTTGACTAGCTCGTTGATCAATAGATGGTTACGGTTTCCTAACCATGGACATTGGATGTCGTTGATAACGGGATCACATCATTAGGAGAATGATGTGATGGACAAGACCCAATCCTAAGCCTAGCACAAAGATCGTAGTTCGTATGCTAAAGCTTTTTTTAATGTCAAGTATCATTTCCTTAGACCATGAGATTGTGCAACTCCCGGATACCGTAGGAATGCTTTGGGTGTACCAAACGTCACAACGTAACTGGGTGGCTATAAAGGTGCACTACAGGTATCTCCGAAAGTGTCTGTTGGGTTGGCACGAATCGAGACTGGGATTTGTCACTCTGTGTAAATGGAGAGGTATCTCTGGGCCCACTCGGTAGGACATCATCATAATGTGCACAATGTGACCAAGGGGTTGATCATAGGATGATGTCTTACGGAACAAGTAAAGAGACTTGCCGGTAACGAGATTGAACAAGGTATCGGTATACCGACGATCGAATCTCGGGCAAGTACTATACCGCTAGACAAAGGGAATTGCATACGGGATCGATTGAGTCCTTGACATCGTGGTTCATCCGATGAGATCATCGTGGAACATGTGGGAGCCAACATGGGTATCCAGATCCCGCTGTTGGTTATTGGCCGGAGAGTTGTCTTGGTCATGTCTGCCTGGTTCCCGAACCCGTAGGGTCTACACACTTAAGGTTCGATGACGCTAGGGTTATAAAGGAAGTTTGTATGTGGTTACTGAATGTTGTTCGGAGTCCCGGATGAGATCCCGGACGTCACGAGGAGTTCCGAAATGGTCCGGAGGTAAAGATTTATATATGGGAAGTCTTATTTTGGTCGCCGGAAAAGTTTCGCACTTTATCGGTATTGTACCGGGAGTGCCGAAAGGGGTCCGGGGGTCCACCTGCCCCGGGGGGCCACATGGGCTGTAGGGGGTGCGCCTTGGCCTATATGGGCCAAGGGCACCAGCCCCAAGAGGCCCATGCGCCAACGAGACTTGGGGAGGGGAGAGTCCTAAAAGGGGAAGGCACCTCCGAGGTGCCTTGGGGAGGATGGACTCCTCCCCCCCTTGGCCGCACCCCTTCCTTGGAGGAAGGGGCAAGGCTGCGCCTCCCCCCTCTCCCTTGCCCCTATATATAGGGAGGGGAGGGAAGGGCAACCGCACCAAAAAGCCCTGGCGCCTCCCTCCCTCCCGTGACACCTCCTCTCCCGCAGGTGCTTTGCGAAGCCCTGCAGGATTGCCACGCTCCTCCACCACCACCACGCCGTTGTGCTGCTGCTGGATGGAGTATTCCTCAACCTCTCCCTCCCTCCTTGTTGGATCAAGGCGTGGGAGACATTACCGGGCTGTACGTGTGTTGAACGTGGAGGTGCCGTCCGTTCGGCACTAGGATCTCCCATGATTTGGATCACGACGAGTACGACTCCTTCAACCCCGTTCTCTTGAACGCTTCCGCTTAGCGATCTACAAGGGTATGTAGATGCACTCTCCTTCCCCTCGTTGCTGGTTTCTCCATAGATAGATCTTGGTGACACGTAGGAAAATTTTGAATTTGTGCTACGTTCCCCAACAATGGCATCATGAGCTAGGTCTATTGCGTAGATTCTTTGCACGAGTAGAACACAAAGTAGTTATGGGCGTTGATCTTGTTCAATATGCTTACCGTTACTAGTCTAATCTTGTTTCAACGGTATTGTGGGATGAAGCGGCCCGGACCGACCTTACACGTACACTTACGTGAGACAGGTTCCACCGACTGACATGCACTTTCTGCATAAGGTGGCTAGCGGGTGCCAGTCTCTCCCACTTTAGTCGGAACGGATTCGATGAAAAGGGTCCTTATGAAGGGTAAATAGCAATTGACATATCACGTTGTGGTTTTGCGTAGGTAAGAAACGTTCTTGCTAGTAACCCATAGCAGCCACGTAAAATATGCAAACAACAATTAGAGGACGTCTAACTTGTTTTTGCAGGGTATGCTATGTGATGTGATATGGCCAAAAGAATGTGATGAATGATATATGTGATGTATGAGATTGATCATGTTATTGTAATAGGAATCACGACTTGCATGTCGATGAGTATGACAACCGGCAGGAGCCATAGGAGTTGTCTTAATTTATTGTATGACCTGCTTGTCATTAAAACAACGCCATGTAATTACTTTACTTTATTGCTAACCGGTAGCCATAGTAGTAGAAGTAATAGTTGGCGAGACAACTTCATGAAGACACGATGATGGAGATCATGATGATGGAGATCATGGTGTCATGCCGGTGACGATGATGATCATGGAGCCCCGAAGATGGAGATCAAAAGGAGCAATATGATATTGGCCATATCATGTCACTATTTGATTACATGTGATGTTTATCATGTTTATACATCTTATTTGCTTAGAACGACGGTAGTAAATAAGATGATCCCTCATTAAAATTTCAAGAAAGTGTTCCCCCTAACTGTGCACCATTGCGAAAGTTCGTCGTTTCGAAGCACCACGTGACGATCGGGTGTGATAGATTCTTACGTTCACATACAACGGGTGTAAGCCAGATTTACACACGCGAAACACTTAGGTTAACTTGACGAGCTTAGCATGTACATACATGGCCTCGGAACACAAGAGACCAAAAGGTCGAGCATGAGTCGTATGGAGGATACGATCAACATGAAGATGTTCACCGATGATGACTAGTCCATCTCACGTGATGATCGGACATGGCCTAGTTGACTCGGATCATGTAATCACTTAGATGACTAGAGGGATGTCTATCTGAGTGGGAGTTCATAAGATGAACTTAATTATCCTGAACATAGTCAAAATATCTTTGCAAATTATGTCGTAAGCTCGCGCTTTAGTTCCACTGTTTAGATATGTTCCTAGAGAAAATATAGTTGAAAGTTGATAGTAGCGATTATGCGATCAGTAGAAAGCTTATGTCCTTAATGCACCGCTCAGTGTGCAGAACCCCAAACGTCGTCTGTTGATGTTGCGAACATCAGACATACACATTTTGATAACTACGTGATAGTTCAGTTAAACGGTTCAGACTTGAGGCACCTAAGACGTTTTCGAAACATCACGGAACATATGAGATGTTTCGAGGGCTGGAATTGGGATTTCAGGCTCGTGCCCACGTCAAGAGGTGTAAGACCTCCGACGAGTCTCTTAGCCTGCAAACTAAGGGAGAAAAGCTCAATCATTGTGCTTGTACTCAGATTGTCTGAGTACAACAATCACTTGAATCGAGTCGGAGTTGATCTTCCAGATGAGATAGTGATGTTTCTCCAAAGTCATTGCCACCAAGCTGCTAGAGCTTCGTGATGAACTATAATATATCAGGGATAGATATGATGATCCTTGAAGTGTTCGCGATGTTTGACACCGCGAAAGTAGAAGTCAAGTAGGAGCATCAATTGTTGATGGTTGGTAAAACCACTAGTTTCAAGAAGGGCAAGGGCAACAAGGGATACTTCATGAAACGGCAAATCAGCTGCTGCTCCAGTGAAGAAACCCAAGGTTGAACCTAAACCCGAGACTGAGTGCTTCTGTAATAAGGGGAACAGCCACCGGAGCAGGATTACCCTAGATACTTGGTAGATAAGAAGGCTGGCAAGGTCGATAGAAGTATATTGGATATACATTATGTTAATGTGTACTTTACTAGTACTCGTAGTAGCACCAGGGTATTAAGATACCGGTTCGGTTGCTAAGTGTTAGTAACTCAAAATAAAAGAGCTACAGAATAAACGGAGACTAGCTAAAGGTGAGCTGACGATATGTGTTGGAAGTCTTTCCAAGGTTAATGTGATCAAACATCGCCCGCTCCCTCTACCATCAAGATTAGTATTAAACCTGAATAATTGTCATTTGGTGTTTGCGTTGAGCATAGACATGATTGGATTATGTCTATCGCAATACGGTTATTCATTTAAGGAGAATAATGGTTACTCTATTTATTTGAATAATACCTTCAATGGTCTTGCAACTAAAGGAATGGTTTATTGAATCTCGATCGTAGTGATACACATTTTCATGCCAAAAGATATAAGATAGTAATGATAGTACCACTTACTTGTGGCACTGCCATGTAAGTCATATTGGTGTAAAACGCATGAAGAAGCTCCATGTTGATGGATCTTTGGACTCACTCGTTTTTGAAAAGTTTGAGACATGCGAACCATGTCTATTGGTGTATACACATGAAGAAACTCCATGTAGATGGATCGTTTGGACTCACTTGATTTTGAATCACTTGAGATGCAAATCATACCACATGGGCAAGATGACTGAAAGGCCTCTTTTTCAGTAAGATGGAACAAGATAGCAACTTGTTGGAAGTAACACATTTTGATGTGTGCAGTCCAATGAGTGCTGAGGCATGCAGTGAATATTTTTATGTTCTTACTTCACAGATGATTCGAGTAGATGTTGAGTATATTTACTTTGAAACACAAGTCTGAATTATTGAATGGTTCAAGTAATTTTAGAGTGAAGTTGAAGATCATCGTGACAAGAGGATAAAATGTCTATGATATGATCATAAAGATGAGTATCTGAGTTACGAGTTTGGCACACAATTAAGACATTGTGGAGATTATTTCACAACCAATACCGCCTGGAACACCATAGTGTGATGGTGTGTCCGAACATCATAGTTGCACCCTATTGGATATGGTGCATACCATGATGTCTCTTATCGAATTACCACTATCGTTCATGGGTTAGGCATTAGAGACAACCGCACTCACTTTAAATAGGGTACCACGTAATTCCATTGAGATGACACCGTTTGGAGAAACCTAAGTTGTCGTTTCTTAAAAAGTTTCGGGCTGCGACGCTTATGTGAAAAAGTTTCAGGTTGATAAGCTCGAACCCAAAGCGGATAAAATGCATCTTCATAGGACACCCAAAACAGTTGGGTATACCTCCTAATTCAGATCCGAAAGCAATAGGGATTGTTTCTTGAATCGGGTCCTTTCTCGAGGAAAGGTTTGTCTCGAGAATTGAGTGGGAGGATAGTGGAGACTTGATGAGGTTATTGAACCGTCACTTCAACAAGTGTGTAGCAGGGCACATGAAGTTGTTCCTGTGGCACCTACACCAATTAAAGTGGAAGCTTATGATAGTGATCATGAAGCTTCAGATCAAGTCACTACCGAACCTCGTAGGGTGACAAGGACGCATACTGCTTCAGAGTGGTACGGTGATCCTGTCTTGAAGGTCATGTTGCTATACAACAATGAACCTACGAGCTATGGAGAAGCGATTGTGGGCCCATATTCCGACAAATGGTTATAAGCCATGAAATCCGAGATAGGATCAATGTATCATAACAAAGCATGGACTTTGGTGGACTTGCCCGATGATCGGCAAGCCATTGAGATAAATGGATCTTTAAGAAGAAGACGGACGTGGACGGTAACGTCACCGTCTATGAAGCTCGACTTGTGGTGAAGAGTTTTTTCACAAGTTCAAGGAGTTGACTACGATGAGATTTTCTCATCTGTAGCGATGCTTGAAGTCCGTCGGAATCATGTTAGCACAAACTGCATTTATGAAATCTGGCAAATGGATGTCAAAACAAGTTTCCTTACCAGTTTTCGTAAGGAAAGGTTGTATGTGATACAATCAGAAAGGTTTTGTCGATCCTAAGGATGCTAAAAGGTATGCTAGCTCCAGCGATCCTTCTAAGGACTGGAGTAAGCATCTCGGAGTTGGAATATGTACTTTGATAAGATGATCAAAGATTTTGGGTTTATACAAAGTTTATGAGAAACTTGTATTTCCAAAGAAGTGAGTGGGAGCAATATAGAATTTCTGATGAGTATATGTTGTTGACATATTGTTGATCAGAAATGATGTAGAATTTCTGGAATGCATATAGGGTTATTTGAAAAGTGTTTTTCAAGTGAAAACCTGGATTAAGCTACTTGAACATTGAGCATCAAGATCTATGAGGATAGATCAAAACGCTTAATGATACTTTCAAATGAGCATATACCTTGACATGATCTTGAAGGTGTTCAAGATGGATCAGTCAAAGAAGGAGTTCTTGCCTGAGATGTACGGTATGAAGGTAAGAGTTAAAGCTTGACCACGGCAGAAGAGAGACAAAGGACGAAGGCCGTCCCCTACGCTTCAGACGTAGGCTCTATAGTATGCTATGCTGTGTACCGCACCGGATGTGTGCCTTGCCATGAGTCAGTCAAGGGGTACAAGAGTGATCCAGGAACGGATCATTGGACACCGGTCAAAAATTATCCTTAGAGGAATAAGGAAATGTTTCTCGATTATGGAGGTGATAAAGAGTTCGGCGTAAAGGGTTACGCCGATGCAAGCTTTAACACCTATTCGAATGACTCTGAGTAGCAAACTGGATACATATAGTGGAACAACCATTTGGAGTAGCTCCAAGTGGAGCGTTGAAGCATCATTTACAATATGACCTATAGATTTGCGAAGTACATACGGATCTTAATGTTATAGATCCGTTGACTAAAACCTCTCTCACAAGCAGAACATGATCAAACCCCAGAACTCATTGAGTCTTAATCACATGATGATGTGAACTAGTTTAGTGACACTAGTAAACTCTTTGGATGTTGGTCACATGGTGATGTGACCTTTGAGTGTTAATCACATGGCGATGTGAACTAGATTATTGACTCTAGTGCAAGTGGGAGACTATTGGAAATATGCCCTAGAGGCAATAATAAATTGGTTATTATTATATTTCCTTGTTCATGATAATCGTTTATTATCCATGCTATAATTGTATTGATAGGAAACTCAGATACATGTGTGGATACATAGACAACACCATGTCCCTACTAAGCCTCTATTGACTAGCTCGTTGATCAATAGATGGTTACGGTTTCCTAACCATGGACATTGGATGTCGTTGATAACGGGATCACATCATTAGGAGAATGATGTGATGGACAAGACCCAATCCTAAGCCTAGCACAAAGATCGTAGTTCGTATGCTAAAGCTTTTTTTAATGTCAAGTATCATTTCCTTAGACCATGAGATTGTGCAACTCCCGGATACCGTAGGAATGCTTTGGGTGTACCAAACGTCACAACGTAACTGGGTGGCTATAAAGGTGCACTACAGGTATCTCCGAAAGTGTCTGTTGGGTTGGCACGAATCGAGACTGGGATTTGTCACTCCGTGTAAATGGAGAGGTATCTCTGGGCCCACTTGGTAGGACATCATCATAATGTGCACAATGTGACCAAGGGGTTGATCACAGGATGATGTGTTACGGAATGAGTAAAGAGACTTGCCGATAACGAGATTGAACAAGGTATCGGTATACCGACGATCGAATCTCGGGCAAGTACTATACCGCTAGACAAAGGGAATTGCATACGGGATCGATTGAGTCCTTGACATCGTGGTTCATCCGATGAGATCATCGTGGAACATGTGGGAGCCAACATGGGTATCCAGATCCCGCTGTTGGTTATTGGCCGGAGAGTTGTCTCGGTCATGTCTGCATGGTTCCCGAACCCGTAGGGTCTACACACTTAAGGTTCGATGACGCTAGGGTTATAAAGGAAGATTGTATGTGGTTACCGAATGTTGTTCGGAGTCCCGGATGAGATCCCGGACGTCACGAGGAGTTCCGGAATGGTCCGGAGGTAAAGATTTATGTATGGGAAGTCTTACTTTGGTCGCCGGAAAAGTTTCGCACTTTATCGGTATTGTACCGGGAGTGCCGAAAGGGGTCCGGGGGTCCACCGGGGGGGGGGGGGGGGCCACCTGCCCCGGGGGGCCACATGGGCTGTAGGGGGTGCGCCTTGGCCTATATGGGCCAAGGGAACCAGCCCCAAGAGGCCCATGCGCCAACGAGACTTGGGGAGGGGAGAGTCCTAAAAGGGGAAGGCACCTCCGAGGTGCCTTGGGGAGGATGGACTCCTCCCCCCCCTTGGCCGCACCCCTTCCTTGGAGGAAGGGGCAAGGCTGCGCCTCCCCCCTCTCCCTTGCCCCTATATATAGGGAGGGGAGGGAAGGGCAGCCGCACCAAAAAGCCCTGGCGCCTCCCTCCCTCCCGTGACACCTCCTCCTCTCTCGCAGGTGCTTGGCGAAGCCCTGCAGGATTGCCACGCTCCTCCACCACCACCACGCCGTTGTGCTGCTGCTGGATGGAGTATTCCTCAACCTCTCCCTCCCTCCTTGCTGGATCAAGGCGTGGGAGACGTCACCGGGCTGTATGTGTGTTGAACGCGGAGGTGCCGTCCGTTCGGCACTAGGATCTCCGGTGATTTGGATCACGACGAGTACGACTCCTTCAACCCCGTTCTCTTGAACGCTTCCGCTTAGCAATCTACAAGGGTATGTACATGCACTCTCCTTCCCCTCGTTGCTGGTTTCTCCATAGATAGATCTTGGTGCCACGTAGGAAAATTTTGAATTTGTGCTACGTTCCCCAACACTGAGGGTGTTATTTCATTGGCTAAGCCACCGATTGTGTCAGAATGTTCCGTGTTGGGTGGCGCAGTTGGTTCCGGGTTGCTATTTCCAGACTCCTCTTCCCATAGTACGGATGGCTTAAAGAGCCGCTCCAGGAAGATGTTTGGAGGGACGCCGTCGCGTTTTGCGCCGATGCGTGCCAACACGTCGGCTGCCTGGTTGTTGTCCCGGGCTACGTGGTGGAATTCGAGTCCTTCGAACTGAGCTAACATTTTTAAGACGGCGTTACGGTAGGCTGCCATTTTTGGATCCTTGGCGTCAAAGTCTCCATTTACCTGGGATATTGCGAGGTTTGAATCCCCGCGGACCTCTAGGCATTGAATGCCCATGGAGATGGCCATCCGGAGACCATGTAGAAGGGCCTCGTATTCGGCTGCGTTGTTGGAGTCCGTGTACATTATTTGAAGTATGTATTGGACTGTATCTCCGGTTGAGGACGTCAAGACGACGCCAGCCCCCAAGCCGGCCAACATTTTAGAGCCGTCGAAGTGCATAATCCAATTGGAGTATGCGCCGTACTCTTTAGGGAGTTCGGCTTCAGTCCATTCGGCGACAAAGTCAGCCAAAACTTGCGACTTTATAGCTCGCCGCGGTTTGTAGGTTATATCGAATGGTAAAAGCTCAATGGCCCATTTTGCAATCCTGCCCGTCGCGTCACGATTGTTTATGATGTCGTTGAGAGGTACTTCGGAGGCCACTGTTATCGAACACACTTGAAAGTAGTGTCGCAGCTTCCGGGATGTCATGAACACCGCGTATGCTATCTTTTGATAATGTGGGTACCGGGACTTGCATGGAGTTAGGACAGTGGATACGTAGTACACTGGTTTTTGAAGAGGGAATTTGTGCCCTTCTGTTTCTCGTTCGACGACGAGCACCGCGCTTACAACTTGATGTGTTGCCGCGATATATAACAACATTGGTTCGCCCAAGTTGGGCGCGGCCAGGACCGGATTTGTTGCCAATATGGCCTTTATGTCTTTGAGTCCGGCTGTGGCAGCATCCGTCCATTCGAAGTGTTCGATGCGCCTGAGGAGGCGGTAGAGGGGCAATGCCTTTTCTCCCAAACGAGAGATGAAGTGGCTTAGGGCCGCCACGCATCCAGTCAATTTTTGTATTTGTTTGAGGTCTCTTGGGATGTCCAATTGTGACAGAGCTCGGATCTTGGCCGGGTTTGCTTCAATTCCTCTACCGGATACAATGAAGCCCAAGAGCTTTCCGGCTGGTACGCCAAAAACACATTTTTCCGGGTGAAGCTTAATGTCATATGCTCGGAGGTTGTCGAATGTGAGCCTCAAATCGTCTATTAGAGTTTCCGTGTTTGGTTTTGACGACCACATCGTCTACGTATGCCTCCACTGTTTTGCCGATCTGGGTAGCCAGACATGTCTGAATCATGCGCTGATATGTTGCGCCGACGTTTTTAAGTCTGAAGGGCATTGTGTTGAAACAGAATGGTCCGTATGGAGTAATGAATGCCGTTGCGGCCTGGTCTGTTTCCGCCATCTTGATTTGATGGTATCCGGAGTATGCGTCGAGGAAACACAATGAATTGTGCCCCGCGGTAGCATCGATGATTTGGTCGATGCGGGGGAGAGGGAAAGGATCTTTTGGACATGCCTTATTAAGGTCTTTAAAATCCACACAAAGACGCCAGGATTTGTCTTTTTTTGGTACCATTACCAGGTTTGCTAGCCAGTCCGGATATTTTATATCTCTGATGAATCCGGCTTTCAATGGTTTGGCTAGCTCCTCTCCCATTGCCTGTCTTTTGGGTTCGGAAAATCGTCGAAGAGCCTGTTTGACTGGCTTGAATCCTTTTAGGATATTTAGGCTGTGCTCTGCCAGCCTGCGTGGGATTCCTGGCATATCTGAAGGGTGCAAGGCAAAAATGTCCCAATTTTCCTGAAGGAATTCTCGTAGTGCGGCTTCTACATCAGGGTTTAATTGTGCCCCAATGGAGGCCGTCTTTGTGGGGTCCGTAGGATGGACCTGGAATTTGACTATTTCGTCTGCTGGTTTGAAAGACGTGGACTTAGATCTCTTGTCGAGTATCACATCATCCCTATTCACCGTGGAGCGTAGTGCCGTGAGTTCTTCTACCGCTAGTGCTTCGGATAGTGCCTCTAGGGCTAGTGCGTCTGTCTTGTTTTCGGCGCGGAGTGCTATGTTCGAATCACTGATCAGAGTGATGATTCCATTGGGCCCGGGCATTTTGAGCTTCATGTACCTGTAATGGGGTATGACTTGGAAAATTGTGAATGCCTCTCGCCCTAATAGAGCGTGATATCCGCTGCTGAACGGGGCCACTTGGAACGTGACTTCCTCGGACCTGTAGTTGTCTGGCGAGCCGAACACCACATCTAGTGTGATTTTTTCTGTGCAGCGTACCTCCCGACTAGGGATTATTCCTCTAAAGGTTGTGCTGCTTCGCTCAATGCGGCTCCAGTCTATTTCCATTTTTTGGAGAGTTTCCTCGTAAATGAGGTTTAATCCGCTGCCGCCATCCATCAGTACCTTGGTAAGACGAAAGCCGTCCACTATGGGACTGAGGACCAATGCGGCTGGTGCTCGGGCTGTTCAGAATTTAGGTTCGTCGCTGGCATTGAAGGTGATAGCTGTGTCACTCCATGGATTTGTTGTTGCTACTTGGTAGACTTCGGCAAGGCTGCGGATTGTTTGTTTCCGCATATTATTTGATGCGAAAGTCTCGAAGACTGTTGATACCGTACTGGTGCTGTTGGGCTGGTTGTCCGGGGCTAGAAGCCCTTCGCCACTTTTGGCCACCTGCCGTAGTATCCAACATGCCCGAAGGCTATGTGTTGGAGTGGCGCCTTCTGCATTATGGATTTTGCAAGGTCCGCTGAGCCATTCTTTCAGTACGGTTCCGTACCCTTTGGGGGGTTTTTGCTTTTTGGTTTTTGACCCAGGTGCTTTAGCGTTGTGCATCCTTTTATTCTGGACTAAGGTTGTGTTCAGGGCCGGATTGTCCCAAAATCTAGTTTCAGTTTTCTAGATACTCTCCATCGCACAGTATTTTCGTACTATGGTCGCCAGGTCGGCGAAGCGCGTGACCTCGCGATGACTTATGGCGTTCATGATTCCCTTGTCCGTGCAATTATTGCAGAAAATAGAGATTGCGCTTTCCTCATGGCAGTCCTTTATCCTGTCCATAACCAGGAGGAATCTGGCCCAGTAATGATGTACTGTTTCATCGGGCTCTTGCCGTATTTGAGATAGATCGCTTGTGTTTGGGTGGGCGGGTGGAACTAAATTCGGAGCCCCGCCCAATCTGAGGCTCAAAGGCCGAGGAATTTCCGGATTTGGAAGCTTGGATTGCTGGAGGTCGTCCAACGAATCTAGCCCGCTGCCTGACTTTAGGTTCAGTATTCGATTGACGTCTGTCCCTCCGCGGGAATCCGGCATGGAGGGATCGGAGATCCGGACATAACTGGTTCTTAACATGGGGGAAGAGTCGCCGCGTTGTTCTTCTACCACAACAACATGGTGGGTAGCCTGGGGAGAGTTAATTTCTCTCAGATCGGTTTTAAGCCCAATCTGATCGTAGTCTGTAGCGACTCCCAGGGCGGCGATGCAATCCAAGAGCTCGTTTATGGAAGAGAGCTCCATCGGATCCAGATGCTCGGCGAATTCCGAGTTGATGCGGAGATCGCTTTTGATGACCCGAGAGGTCATTGTCGAAGCGGTGGCCGGACAGGCAGTCATAAGAAAACCACCCAGCCGGATAGCTTGACCGGCGGCCAAAGCTCCTTTGGCAATGGTACCATCTTTAAAGACAGGAATAGGCATCCTTCCTGATTGCGACGACATAGATAAACTCTCAATGAAAGCACCAATGTCGGTGTCAAAATCGGCGGATCTCGGGTAGGGGGTCCCGAACTGTGCGTCTAGGCGGATGGTAACAGGAGACAAGGGACACGATGTTTTACCCAGGTTCGGGCCCTCTTGATGGAGGTAAAACCCTACGTCCTGCTTGATTGATATTGATGATGTGGGAATTACAAGAATAGATCTACCACGAGATCAAGGAGGCTAAACCTAGAAGCTAGCCTATGGTATGATTGTTGTTATTCTACGGACTAAACCATCCGGTTTATATAAACACCGGAGAGGGCTATGGTTGCACAAAGTCGGTTACAATGGTAGGAGATCTACATATCCGTATCGCCAAGCTTGCCTTCCACGCCAAAGAAAGTCCCCTCCGGACACGGGACGAAGTCTTCAATCTTGTATCTTCATAGTCTTGGAGTCCGGCCGATGATGATAGTTCGGCTATCCGGACACCCCCTAGTCCAGGAGTCCCTCAAGGAGGATGGGGCGAGAGGTCGTGCGGTCGTGCGGGCAGCGGTTTTTGTTTTAAGGCAGGGCAGGTTAGCGATCGATGGATTAGCTTAATGCGTGTTTGGTAGTGTTAAACACCGGAGAATTAAGCACCATTAGATCTTGATAATGGATGGGTGTGATTGTTTGGATCTGCCCCTCTCTTCCTTTTATAGTGGTATATATATATATATATATATAGTAGATAAAAGTTTGTTGGACTAATTAGCTCATCGAATTTCTCTCATGACAATCCCAAGCGCGCGATCATTAACCAGAATGTCCGTGTGGTTCACGTTGGCCACCTTGACCATCCTAAAATACGGACCACGACGCCTCCACTCCGGCTCCACGGCCACCAGGCTCGCCAGGTTGACCAGGCCGTCGCCGTCTACGACGACCACGTCGGGCGTCGCCTCGAAATCGTCCCCCGGGTACACCATCCTCTCCGGCGTGGCCACCCCGACACCCACGATGCAGGTCACCGGCACCCTCGGACAGTCCGGCAGCTCCTTGAACAGCGGCAGCACGCGCGACTCGTACGGCTCGACGCCTTCGCCGAAGCCAATGTCGACGAGGAGGTCCACCACGTCGCTGGCCGAGTAGTTCCGGCGCCTGGTGCTCACCAGTTGCTGCCCGGCTCCGAACACCTTGGCGCTCGGCAGCGGCCACAGGCTGCTCTGCAGGCTCCGGTACTCCTTCCGCAGGGCCCCCGGGTCAACGAAGGGGAGGGCGAGGTTGTTGCCTGAGATGAGGGCCTGCATGCCCAGCACGAGCCTGCCCCACGGAGCGGCGACGGGGATGAAGTGCCGCACGAACCGCCGGCGCCACGCCAGGGGCTGCCGGATCAGGAACTGGTGCGCCAGCGTGCCGCCGTAGCTGTGGGTGACGATGATCGCCGGGCGGTCGCCGTTGAGCTGGCTCTCCCTCTCCACCAGGCTATTGAGGCTCGTGAAGAAGGCGGTGCCGGTTCTGGACGGGTGTCCCGCCGGCGCGACGGCGTAGCGGAAGTCGTAGGGCGCGCCGAACATGGTCTCGCCGTCGCGGTACCCGGCCGCCTCGAGCCTCTCCAGCAGCTTGTCCATGTAGGAGAAGTTCCTCCGGTCTGGGTCCGGGTGGCGGAATCCCCGGGTGGAGCCAAAGAAGGGGACGCGCGTCTCCACGCCGGGGACGTTGTGGTAGTCGTCGGACGCGGCGTCGTACGCCGTGCTCATCTGGTCGGCGAAGCACCGGACGCCGTCGGGGTCGTCGTGGAGGGCCGTGTAGTTGAGGAAGAGGCGGAACCAGCCGGACTTCTTCCCCTTGTGCGCGCCGCACCCCGGCCGCCGGTAGAGCTCGGTGAGCCGCGCGTCGAGCTCGTTGCTAGCGTAGCCCGGCACCAGCACCACGGGATGCATCCGCGGCCGCGATGATGACCACCATAGTGCTGCGGCTGCTACTACGAGTGTCAGAAGAATCATTCACCATCGCACAAGACGAATTGCCATGAACTGGTGAGTGGACGGAAATCTCAATCCAGCCATCGATCTTTGGGTTCAATGTGGTGTGCACTGAGTTAGTACTAGCGTAGATGGAATTGATTCACATTTATACCACGAGCATACATCCATGTCCTATTGTTTATACCGACTTGACTTCTCTTAATAACGCATTTTTATCAACTTGCGGAACAAAAAGACTGACTGATCTCGGTCCTCGAGAAAACTCATTTCTACTAGTAGTTAATAAATTGGAACAACTATGTCATGGCTACCTAACTTGCCTCCAAACAAATACAATGAAAGATAATAAGCGTTCCTACACCCTCGAGGGGAGCCGCGGTTCTGTTTATATTGATTGATGCGGCCGAAGCCAAGCTTGGAGTACAAGGAATATTACAAGGAGTTTGAGTAGGAGAAGGAAAGGAGTTTGAGATGCTACGGAAACATATTCTCTAACACCCTCCCTTAATCTTAACTACCCTAGATTAAGATTACTCTTGAACTCCTCAAATGGTCTTGATGGCAATGACTTTGTAAAACCGTCTGCTACTTGATCCTTGGAGGGAATAAACCGTATCTCGAGTTTCTTGGCTGCAACCCTTTCTCGCACAAAGTGAAAATCAATTTCGATGTGCTTTGTCCTTGCATGAAACACAGGATTTGCGGACAAATATGTTGCTCCCAAGTTATCACACCATAAACATGAGATACGATTCTTCTTGATTCCCAATTCCTCAAGAAGTGATTCAACCCAAATGATTTCTGTAGTTGCATTTGCCAAGGACTTATATTCAGCTTCTGTGCTTGACCGTGACACGGTGGCTTGCTTTCTGGCACTCCAAGAAATAAGGTTAGACCCAAAAAATACTGCAAAGCCTCCAGTTGATCTTCTGTCATCACTGCATCCTGCCCAGTCAGCATCAGAGAATGCATTCACAAGAGAGGAATTAGACCGTTTGAAATGAAGTCCTATTCCCATAGTATGCTTTACATATCTTACAATTCTCTTGACAGCTGACCAATGTGCAGAAGTAGGTGCATGCAGATATTGACAAACCTTGTTGACAGCAAATGAGATATCTGGACGTGTGAGAGTTAAATATTGTAATGCTCCCACAGTACTCCTATATCTTGTACTTTCCTCCTCCTGAAGTGGCACACCTTCATATGCTGAAAGTTTTTCTGAGGAAGACAAAGGTGTAGGAACTGGCTTGCAATTCTTCATCCCCATGCGAGACAGAAGCTCAGTGATATATTTCTCCTGATTTAACACAATTCCATCTTGAGTTTTCTTGACCTCAATACCTAGGAAGAAATGCAAATCACCTAGGTCTTTCAAGGCAAACTCTGAGCTTAAATCATGCAGAAGTGCATTAGTAGCATTTTGTGAAGAACTTGCAACTATGATATCATCAACATATATAAGCACAAAAATGACTACTCCAGCCTTGTTATAAATAAACAATGATGTATCAGCTTTGGAGGCAATGAAACCAAGATATTTCAACTGTAAGCTCAATCTGGAGTACCATGCTCTGGGTGCTTGTTTTAAACCATAGAGTGCCTTGTCAAGCTTGCAAACATAATGTGGTGACTTCTTGTCCTCATAACCAGATGGTTGTCTCATAAACACTTCCTCTTCTAAAATGCCATGCAAAAACGCATTCTGTACATCTAGCTGTCGTAGACTCCAACCCTTGGATACAACAATGGCTAGCACAAGTCTGATAGTTGCAGCTTTAACAACAGGACTGAAAGTGTCCTCATAATCAATACCATAACATTGTTTAAAACCCTTTGCAACAAGACGTGCTTTGTACCTGTCAATGGAGCCATCTGCCTTCTTTTTAATTTTGTAAACCCATTTGCAATCGATGATATTTTTACCTTTCTGATTTGGTACAAGATGCCATGTCTTGTTCCTCATAAGTGCAGAATATTCCTCATCCATTGCCTTCTTCCACTTAGGATCATCAAGTGCACTATTCAATGTTGTTGGTTCTCCTGAAATACACAACATTCCATATGGTATAGTCCCATCTTTTCTTATTTTAGGATTTCGTATACCTTTCTGTAATCGAGTCATAACTCGTGAAGAAACTGCTGGCTGGACCACAGGAGCACTCGCCGCAGAAGATCCCGAGGAAGCTGCATGTGATGAGACAGGCGAATCTGGCGCCACCTGCACAGAGGATCCTGTAGCCGTTGGTGTGGCCGCTTGTGTGTCCACCACACGGGTGCCAGCCGCCCGAGCCGGCACAGCGGATCGACCGCCCGACCGCGGTTGCAGGCGCGTGCTGGGCGAGGGAGATTCGGCCCCATGGCTGGTCCCGCCTGCTGCTGAGGTGGCGGCGTGGGAGTGGCGCACGCTGGGCGAGGCGGATTCGGCCCCGCAGCCGACCCCGCAGCTGGTCCCGCCTGCTGCTGAATCAGCGCTGCGGTTGGTGGGAGCACGATCCGAGGCTGATTTGGCCGCGGGATCCGAGGTCTGCGCACGAACAGGAGTTGCGGGCGCCGCCGGATCAGCTTCGTCATCTGTGCCAGGTTCGTCTCCTTCCTCAGCATGAAATATAAGATGATCTTGAGCTTGATTTTTCGAAATTTTGATCATTTTGAGCGCCGTTTTCACCAGGGACCTGTACAGGCAACAGAGAAGAACCAATACCAGCAGGAATATCATCACTTTGGTTAGTACAACTGTCGCCCCCATGATCAAAAGACCGAAGATGTGGAGGAAGAAGAAGGATTTCCTTGCGGAGAAGTGCACCAGCATTGGGATGAAGGGAAGCAAAAGGGAACACTGACTCATCAAAAACTACATCTCTGGATATGTAGACCCTACCAGTAGGAACATCTAGACATTTAACTCCTTTGTGCATGGGACTATAGCCTAAGAAGACACACTTTTTGGAGCGAAAAGTGAGTTTGCGTGTGTTATAGGGTCTGAGGTTGGGCCAAAATGCACAACCGAAAACACAAAGAGATGTGTAGTTGGGTGTGACACCAAGGAGTCGTGTAATAGGTGTTTCAAATTTGATGACTTTACTAGGAAGCAAATTGATAAGATATGTAGCGGTTAAGAATGCTTCATCCCAGAATTTGAGTGGCATGGATGCATTTGCTAGCAATGCTAGCCCCATATCAACTATGTGACGGTGCTTTCTTTCAGCAGATCCATTTTGTTGATGAGCATGAGGGCAAGAGACATGATGTGAAATACCAAGTTTTTGGAAGAAAGAGTTCAATTTTTCATACTCACCACCCCAGTCACTTTGCATAGCAATGATCTTGGAGTTCAGTTTGCGTTCAACAAGGTTTTGAAAATTGATGAAGACTTGGAATACATCAGACCGTTTGTTTAACAAGTAAATCCAAGTAAATTTACTATAGTCATCAATAAAGCTTACATAGTAAGAAAATCTCCCAACTGAAGTAGGGGCTGGTCCCCATACATCTGAAAATATAAGTTGTAGAGGAGCAGTAGACACACTAGTAGAGATGGGATAGGGTAATTGATGACTTTTTGCTTGTTGACACGGATCACAAACTGACTCAACACTATTCTCATAAGAGAGTTTATTTTTGCTAAGAACATATTTAACTATGACTGAAGATGGATGACCTAATCGACTATGCCACCTTGATGATGATGGCTTGGTGACAATATTTGCTTGTTTATTGGACCATGAAGATGATGATGATGATATGAGTGGATAGAGGCCTCCGACGCACCGTCCTCTAAGAATGATTCTCCTTGTGCTCAAATCCTTAACCAAGAAAAAGTGAGGATAGAATTCTATAAGAACATTATTATCAAGGGTGAATCGATGAACAGAAACAAGATTTTTGGAAGTTTGAGGAACATGCAAGACATCTTTAAGGTGCAAATTTTTCATGGGGTTTTGAACAATTGAACTACCAATGTGGGTGATATTCATACCAGAACCGCTTGCCGTGCGAATTTGGTCGCCTCCGTTGTACTTCTCCCGTACTGTCAGCTTGTCAACTTCACCTGTGATGTGATTTGTTGCTGCACTGTCTGCGTACCAATTAGTGTCCACGCCATAGGAGAAAGCATGCGCCTCCTTCTCTTCTTGATCATTCTCTTCATAGCGCCACCAGCAGACACGTGCACCTCCTGGATGATGTCTATAGCATATCTGGCACTCAGGATAGTCATGCTGCTGCTCGCGTACCTGCTGTTGCTGTTGCTGTCGAGGGCGTCCTCTGAATCCGCCGCCTCTATTTGCAGGAGAAGGCTGGCGGTCACCGCGGTCACCGCGGTCACCGCGGCCGCGCCCTCTTCCTCCTCGCCCACGGGATCTACCACGGGACTGGCCTCTGTAGACGGCGTTGGCAGATGAATGAAACCTGCCTGAAGACGAGTCTCCCAGCATCTCCATCCTCTGATCAAAGGCGGAGATCTGAGCGAAGAGGTCATCGGCGGTGATTGTGTTCTTGACAGCGCCGATCGCCGCCACCACGGAGTCGTAGTCGCGGTCGAGTCCTGCGAGTATGTAGTCCACCATCTCCGGATCAGAGACGGGACGACCAGCGGCAGCTAGTTCATCCCCAAGGCTTTTCATCTTCGCCATATACGCCGAGCTCGACATTGTGCCCTTCTTGGTATTGGTGATCGCGATCCTTAGATTGGTGATCCGGGACTGTGATTGCGAAGCGAAGAGATTGTTCACCGTCGTCCAGAGCTCATAGGTGGAGTCCTTCCCGACGACTTGCGCAAGGATTTCTGGAGACATGGAGTTGAGAAGATATGACAGGACCTGCTGGTCTTTGGCGATCCAGGGCCCGTACAGAGGGTTCGGCTCAAGGGCCGTCGTCTTGTCCGCCTTCGTGATCTCCACAGTCTTGGGTGGAGCGGCGTCAGAGTTGTCCAGGAGCCCGGTTACCTGCGCACCTCGCAGGGCTGGGAGCACCTGGGTCTTCCAGAGGATGAAGTTTCCTCTTGCTAGCTTCTCAGATGGCGGCGATCCGAGGTTGAGGCCGACGCCGGACGAAGAAGCCATGGAGACGATGATATGTGGTTCTAGGGTTTTGATTTGTGGCTAGATGTAGGAGAAGAGGTGGCTCTGATTACCATGAAAGATAATAAGCGTTCCTACACCCTCGAGGGGAGCCGCGGTTCTGTTTATATTGATTGATGCGGCCGAAGCCAAGCTTGGAGTACAAGGAATATTACAAGGAGTTTGAGTAGGAGAAGGAAAGGAGTTTGAGATGCTACGGAAACATATTCTCTAACATACAAGAGTGCTTAGAGCAACTCCAACGCGCTGATTTAAATGAACATGCCGTTTATTTATTTTTTGTTTTGTTTGGATCAGCTAGGCGATCATTGTTTGCGTGTGTCCGACCGATCCGTCCAAGACCAACTCCAACACGCGAGCAATCTGATCCGCGTAAGTCCGTTTGAGCCCAAACGGATAAACACAATGGCCTAACGGGCGACCCCATTCTTAAATTTTGTTTGTTTGTCGTCCGTCTCGACCCATTTACAGAGCAAATTTGCTTCGGGTTTGCATTCAGATAGACAGCGAACGGATGCGCACGTGCCCGCTTATCGTCCGCCTCGCGTCCGTGTGTCGGCTGCCCACATACTTCCCACCGCCAATATTCAAGGCGCACATGCGGGCGGACCCACTTGTCAGCCTCCCGGCCGCCCGGTCGTCGTTCTTTTCAATGTGGAAGCCGTGGACCGGCTAGTCCACAGACTTCCACTTTCAAAGCCGCGTGCCTCCTCAAACCCCGACACGCGCAAACCCTAGACCCCGGCCACCGCTACTCCACCTCCTCGCCGGCGGCCATGGTGTGGACGTGGATCTCCGGCAAGGGGAAGCATGACCACGAGGCCAGGTCGTCCTCCGGCTGCCACAACCGCTCCACCCCTCCCCACTCCTCCGACATTCAACATCACCTTGTCAGCGGCCCCGCCTCGGCAACGGTCATACATGAAGGCCAAGATATGCCATAGGTATAGCGAGACAAGCGCACTGCTGTTGTGGAGCGACGTGCACCTCCCCAACAACTGGCATCTTTCAGCGGACCGCGTGCTTGTTCCTTCGGCCCTGATCAACGGCCGCTGTGACGCCCCCGATTCAATCATACACTAATCATACACGCAAATGTGTACGATCAAGATCAAGGACTCACATGAAGATAGCACAACACAACTCTAGATCAGCGGCCGCGTTGCATTGCCCCTTCTAACAGCGACCTTTATTATGCAGTCTGTCGCTTTTATTCTTTACCATCACAAGTTCGTGCAATGCTCAATTTTATCTTACACTAAATGATCTCACACATTTAGAAGCAATTTTTATTGCCTTTTTGCACCGATGACAACTTACTTGAGGGATCTTGCTCAATCCCTAGGTAATTATGGTGGACACTTGAAAATAAGATTTGGGTTTAAGGGTTTTTTGGATGCACAAGTAGTATCTTTACTTAGTGCGGAATTTTTGGCTAGCAAAGATAGGGGGCAAGCACCACATGTTGAAGGATCTATGACAATATAACTCCAGAAGAAACTTGTACTGTGCCATGTACACCACATATATACTCAAACATGCAGGAGTAGGGGTATTATCTCTCCGGAGAGCCCTGAACCTGGGTAAACTAGCGCGTGCTATTCGCATACCCGTCCCCGGATATTCCTGCGGCAGTCTTGCCCTCACCTCAAGCCACCCTGTGGCATATGTCATCTCGCAACCCCCCGTGAGAATACCACGACAGTTGGCGCCCACCGTGGGGCAAGCTGCTGCTGGTTTTGTGGTTCGGGCGGGACCCCTTTCGCCATCATCACCACAGCTCGCCGTCGTCTCTCCGGTAGTGCTCGGGGCCCGATATCGCCACGCCCCTAGAGCGGCCGCGAGGGGCGACGCGTCCTCGCCGTCGGCCTTGTCCTCTTCGTCATTGTCGGTGTCAAAACCGGCAAATCTTGGGTAGGGGGTCCCGAACTGTGCGTCTAAGATTGATGGTAACAGGAGACGGAGGACACGATGTTTACCTAGGTCCAGGCCCTCTCTATGGAGGTAATACCCTACTTCCTGCTTGCTTGATCTTGATGAATCTGAGTATTACAAGAGTTGATCTACCACGAGATCGTAATGGCTAAAACCCTAGAAGTCTAGCCTATATGATTAAGATTGCCTCTACGGACTAAGCCCTCCGGTTTATATAGACATCGGAGGGCACTAGGGTTGTACGAAGTTGGTTACTGAGAAAGGAATCTACATATCCGAATGCCAAGCTTGCCATCCACGCAAAGGAGAGTCCCATCCGGACACAGGTGAGAGTCTTCGGTCTTGTATCTTCACAACCCATCAGTCCGACCCATGTCAATAGGCTGGACGCCCGAGTACCCCTTAATCCAGGACTCCCTCAGTAGCCCCCGAACCAGTCTTTCAATGACGATGTGTCCGGCGCGCCGATTGTCTTCGGCATTGCAAGGTGGGTTCCTCCTCCGATTACTTCAAAGTACCTGACTTAAAGAACAGTATTCGGCTTTCCATTTAATGTCGCGCCCATCAGCTTCCACACCTTCATGACTTCAGCTTCCACGTGTCGAGCGAATACAAGACGTCGGGGTATTTTTGCACACATCACCCTGACCATGTAAGAAAGTTGTCTATTTAAAGAGATCGGGATTTTCAGATCCATTCCACGCCAAGCAAGGAATCCTTAGAGCTTGCTAGGAGAAACCATTCCAACATGGCTAAGGGCCCCGGCTCTTCCACCCATCCTCACGGCCCCGGAAAAGGAGATTGGGAGTAATGTTCCATATCCCACTGTCAGCTAGTGAAGCTGCAGACATAGGGATCCCCCCCCCCCGCGGATCTAGTCCCCATTCGGGCAGGATTGACTTCCTTCGACGGCGGGGCTCAGGCGGAGAATTTCCCCAATCCATCCAGGGGGAACGAGTGTGCTTCGTTCCCTACCTGTTGAGAGGCGTTGGATTCCCAATCCACCCGTTCCTCTGAGGGCTTCTGGAGTATCATGGCCTCCAACTGCACAATTTCACTCCTGCTACAATCCTGCACATTGCGGGTTACGTTGCTCTTTGTGAGCTATTCCTGGGTTGTGAGGCCCATTTTGAATTATGGAGGAAACTATTCTGCCTCGTCCTCGTAGCCAAGAGGGGTCAATATTTGAAGTGGGCGGAGCCGAGGTATGGCGCATCGCCGGGACCGGATACCTGTCTGGCACACCGAAGAAGGCATCCAAGGAGTGACCTTCCGAATGGTTCTATATCAAGGACGTCGCCCTTTCCGACCCAGTCTGAATGGGTCTTCCCGAATTTTCTAGCGTTCCGATGAAGAAACGCCATAGTTGGCGCCCTCGGAGCCCCGAGGAGGAAGATAGCTCGGAAGTCCATCAATTGAGGAGCAAGATAAAGATGCTTGCCCAGTTCAGATTATCAATAGTCGAGGTAATGGCGACTTCCCTAGCACGAGGGGTTCAGCCACAACAATACAGAAGGCTTCCCATGTGGTAATATAATGGGGAAGATGACGCCTCCCGCTGCGGTCGAAAGGGTCCGGACACCCTCGCCGCTTTGGCCAAAATACTGACCAAACTATACAAAGGGGAGAAAGAGGAATTCATTCATATTAAATGCCGAGACAGATTTTCCATGTATAATCCTCCTAGCTGGGTAAGTTCCAATCCCACTACTGTACTCAATCTACTCCCTGAGTCACTTTCCATGGACATTAATCCGTCCATTTGTAATAGGAATGGCGGAAGATCACCAAGGGGCTCCACAGCCCCGCCCCATAGCCAGAGGACCACAACCGGGACCTTGACCCCAGATTCAAAGAGGATCTAGATATATTCGTGGAGCTCGAGGATGGGGTGTTCTACCAGGCGAGCTATGACGGCACGGAAGTGGCCATCACCGCTGACTATCCCGGTCTTCTTCCTGCCTCACACGTAAGTAATCAGGAGACATCTCCTCCGAAAGAGCTTCCTCATTCTGCCTCACCCACCGCACTATCTCATGCTCCAAAGGGGAGGCGCTCGGCGCACAATCCTGCACCAGAGGAGACTCCAAAGAGAGAGGCGCCCGCACTGGGCAAGCTTTTGAAGAGGAGGGCAAGCAAAGACACATCGGAGCCGTCGCCAAGGAGGTATGGCTTTGTAAATATGCCCTTTGGTAGTCACATCCAACTGTGACATTATCCGTTCGCGTCTTATCAGGAAGAGCGTTCGCCGGACTATGTCTGGGAGTCCTGCCCGTCACACTCCCAATAGCCAGGTTCCAGCCCCTGCCGTAACGACGAGGGCTGATACGGGAGCGCCACCGGATTGTCCTTTGGCAGAGGATTCAGACGATGTGTCCATCACAAACTCAGAAGTGGAGAGTGCCATGAACCATCGGCACCGGAGGGCCGCTCTTCGCGACCCTGGCTTTACAACAAAGGCATTCAATGCCTTCAGCTCGGGTGATGCATACATCCGAGCTGCTCGAGATGGGCTTGCCAGAGCCACAGACCAATATTTGAAAGATATGCGGGTGAGCTCACATTATATACCAGTAGTCCTCGAGGCTTGAAGTAGTTGATTCAGCTGATTTAAGGATCATTGTAAAACCAGGTGCTTACGGAGAAGAACAACCTGTTGTCTCAAGAGCTAGAAAAGTGTCGGACCCAGCTAGCTTCCGCGACAGCCGAACTGGAGAAATCCAAGAAGGCACCGCCTGGTAATGTGTCCCTCCATCGAGAAAAATAGAATTATGTACCAGCAATAATAACACAGTTGCATATCTTATGGCAGGATCGTCAGATCATCTGGGAGAGGCGCCGAAAGTCGCACAAGCGGGTGATCAAGAAGCCAAAAGGCAACTGGTCACGGGCGAATGTATACTGACACGGGTCAGGGAGGAGAAAAATAAACTCTAGGATTCCAACACCCAGCTGGGCGAAGAACTGAAAGATGTGCGGGCCTAGCTCGCTGACTCTGTGAAGGAAAATAAGAGGCTACGAGGCGACATATTATTATTTGTTCGAACTTACCTCCGCGTAATTCGGCGAGGAAAGGAACTGACAGAGTTATGTCTGTAGGTATGCTGACTGGCCGTCCCGAAGAGGAGATGTCCAGATCTTCGGGTGATCTGCTACAAGAGCTGTCGCAAATGCACGAGAGAGCTCGGCAGGCGATGCAAAGTATCGTCAAGGCCTTATGGCCATCCACGTCCCCTCCGGTAAGTATGGAGGAGCTTGTACAACTATTCAAGGGAGCGCGGCGGCGCTTCCGATTATGGAAGATATCGGCCTGCCGGGAAGGTGCGCGAGAGGCATGGGCCATGGTGAAAACACGGTATACCAAGCTCGATATGAATCATATGGCTCGGGTCGGACCTTTAGGGTCAGATGGAAAAGAAATTCCTGTTAGTTTGGTATATGACCAAGTAAAAATAGCCGCAAGATATTCTCAACGGGATTGTAAGCTAGACAACCTGTTGGACGACATAGAAGAGGAAATTTTTGAGTCCAAGTGACTATGTACTTTCCTTGACATATTTGTCCCTAGCCGGATTGTAAAATAATTGTCATGGCAAACCTTCTCACTTCGACCTCTGGACCCGAGGGTGCGGAGTGTTTCTGAATACCTGAGCGGCAAAATAAATTGGGGTATGCGTGGAAACCAGGCGTAGGGTTCATAGTTGCTTGAACAGACAAGTATCCGGCTAGATATGTTATATTACATTGTGATTGTAAGAAACATCTTCCACAGAGAATAGTTCCGTTAAGGGTTCCTTTCCCTGGGTGAGCATGCGTTAACGTGCATGTCCGAACTGTGATTTAAGAAATCGCAGCATATGTAACATCTGGGGGTTCATAGTTTACTGAGTAAAAAACATCTTTAGTACACCGACCGAATATTCCCTTAAGAACGCTAGCTTCGGCTTCACCCAGTCTGAGGTACACATCCGGATGACCCGGCAGTAACAATCGCAGAGGTTCTCCCTTTACGCCCTAGCCGAACTAACGGGAACGTAGGGCATAAGCACAGGAGCCAGGCAACCCAGCTTGGCCAAAACTTAAGTCATATCGATGCATATAATGGCGAAGAAAAGGTACATACGAGGAAAATACACATATGTGGTGAGCTTAATGCTCGGAAAATAATAATAATAAGCTTCTATACAAGAAGCCCCCAGGTATAATGGACGTACATATTTGAGGATGTGTACGTCGTGGGTGCACGGTTTAACCACACGAAAGCTTTAAGGCTAAAAAAAGAAAAAAAAAGAAAAGAGAGAGAAAAATAATGGAAACAAAAGGGAGGAGACAAACAAAGAGTCCGACGCTAGGCATAGAATCTTTGGAGTCTAGCCGCGTTCCATGGGTTCGGCTCTAGGCGATTGTCTGATGCATCACGCAGGCGGTACACTCCTCCAGCGAGAACTTCGTCAATGATGAAGGGACCCTACCACTTGTGCTTGAGTTTGTCCTTTTTCTTCTCCGGCAAGCGTAGAACAAGTTCGCCAACATTAAGTCTTGGCCCGTACTTCTCTGCTTTGATATTTGCGGGCCTGTTGTTGATAAAATGCGGAACGGGCTTTTGGAACGTCGCGCTCCTCCTCCAGGGCATCTAAGCTGTCTTGCCGATCAAGCTCGGCCTCTCTCTCTTCATACATGCACACTCGAGGTGAGTCATGAATAATGTCGTAGGGTAACACAGCCTCTGCGTCGTACACCATGAAGAAAGGTGTATATCCGGTAGTGCGGTTGGGCATGGTCCGCAGCCCCCAGAGTACAGAGTCGAGCTCCTCGACCCAGTGCTTGTCTGATTCTTTCAAAGACCGCACTAGTCTGGGCTTAATGCCGCTCACAATAAGACCATTGGCTCGTTCGACTTGACCATTTGTTTGCGGGTGATAGACGAAGGCGTAATCGAGATTAATGCCCAGATTAGCACACCAGGTTTTGACCTCATCGGCTATGAAATTAGAGTCGTTATCGGTGATGATGCTGTGTGGAACACCATAACGGTGCACAACACCGGATATGAAGTCTATCACTGGTCCAGCTTCGGCCGTTTTAACTAGTTTGGCCTCTATCCACTTAGTGAATTTATCCACCATGACCAACAGATATTTTTTCTTATGGCTTCCTCCTTTAAGGGGTCCGACCATATCAAGCCCCCAGACTGTGAAAGGCCAAGTGATGGGGATTGTTTGTAGAGTGGTGGGTGGCATATGGCTTTGGTTGGCGAAAAGCTGGCATCCAACGCAACATTGGACAAGGTCCTGTGCGTCTGCTCGGGCCGTCGGCCAATAGAAACCTATATTGAAGGCCTTGCTTACAAGGGCCCGAGCCGCGGCATGGTGGCCACCGAGACCGGCATGAATTTCAGCCAAGCGCTGTCGCCCCTCTTCCTCGGAGATACATCTTTGAAGTACTCCTGTAGTGCTTTTCTTGTAGAGTTCTTCGTCGTGAACCTTGTAGGCTTTCGAGCGCCGGACAATGCGGCGCGCCTCATTGTGATCCTCATGGAGTTCTCGCTTATTAAGGTAGGCCAAGAAGGGTTCGGTCCATGGGGCAATGACTGCTAAGATAAGGTGGGCCGACGGTGTTATTTTGGTGGCTGAGCCCCCGATGATATCGGTGTGTTCGGAATCTGGGGTTATAGTCGGGTCTGGACTTGTGTTGCCGCTCTCCCCTTGCCACACCATGGATGGCATGAAGAGCCTTTCCAGAAAGATGTTAGGTGGGACGGGGTCGCGCTTGGCGCCGATGCGAGCAAGGACATACGCTGCTTGATTACTTTCTTGAGCCACATGATGAAACTCGAGCCCCTCGAACCGAGCCAACATTTTGAGAACGGTGTTACCGTAAGCCGCCATCTTCGGGTCTTTTGCATCAAAATCTCCATTTATTTGAGATATTGCGAGGTTTGAATCCCCGCGCACTTCGAGGCATTGTATGCCCATGAAGAAAACCATCCGAAGACCGTGCAATAAGGCCTCGTATTCGGCTGCATTGTTGGGGTCTGTGTATAATATTTGGAGTACGTATTGAACTATATCTCCAATGGGGGATGTTAGGACAACGCCTGATACGTCTCCAACGTATCTACCATTGAAAACACTTTTGCCCTTGTTTTGGACTCTAACTTGCATGATTTGAATAAAACTAACCCGGACTGACGCTGTTTTCAGCAGAACTGCCATGGTGTTGTTTATTGTGCAAAAAACAAAAGTTCTCGGAATGACCTGAAAATCCACGGAGATAACTTTTGGAAAATATAAAAATACTAGCGAAAGAATCAAGGCCAGGGGGCCCACACCCTATCCACGAGGGTGGGGGGCGCGCCCTCCCCTGGGCGCGCCCCCTGTCTCATGGGCCCCCTGATGCTCCACCGACCTCAACTCCAACTCCATATATTCCTTTCGCAGAGAAAAAAAATCAGAGAGAAAGTTTCATTGCGTTTTAGGATATGGAGCAGCCACCAAGCCCTAATCTCTCTCGGGAGGGCTGATCTGGAGTCCGTTCGGGGATCCGGAGAGGGGGATTCATTGCCGTCGTCATCATCAACCATCCTCCATCACCAATTTCATGATGCTCACCGCCGTGCGTGAGTAATTCCATCATAGGCTTGCTGGACGGTGATGAGTTGGATGAGATTTACCATGTAATCAAGTTAGTTTTGTTAGGGTTTGATCCCTAGTATCCACTATGTTATGAGATTGATGTTGCTATGACTTTGCTATGCTTAATGCTTGTCACTAGGGCCCAAGTGCCATGATTTGAGATCTGAACCTATTATGTTTCCATGAATATATGTGAGTTCTTGACCCTATCTTGCAAGTCTATAGTCACCTATTATGTGTTATGATCCGATAACCCTAAAGTGACAATAATCAGGATACTTCTCGATGATGACCATAGTTTGAGGAGTTCATGTATTCACTATGTGCTAATGCTTTGTTCCGGTTTTCTATTAAAAGGAGGCATTAATATCCCTTAGTTTCCACTAGGACCCCGCTGCCACGGGAGGGTAGGACAAAAGATGTCATGCAAGTTCTTTTCCATAAACACGTATGACTATATTCAGAATACATGCCTACATTACATTGATGAACTGGAGCTAGTTCTGTGTCACCCTATGTTATAGCTATTACATGAGGAATCACATTCAACATAATTATCCATCATTGATCCAATGCCTACGAGCTTTTCACATATTGTGCTTCGCTTATTTACTTTTCCGTTGTTACTATTACAACTAATACAAAATTGCTATCTTTACTTTTGCCACTATTACCATTGCTATCATAGTACTTTGCTACTAAATACTTTGCTGCAGATACTAAGTTATCCAGGTGTGGTTGAATTTAAAACGCAACTGCTAATACTTGAGAATATTCTTTGGCTCCCCTTGTGTCGAATCAATAAATTTGGGTTGAATACTCTACCCTCGAAAGCTATTGCAATCCCCTACACTTATGGGTTATCAAGACTAATTTCTGGTGCTGTTGCCGGGGAGCATAGCTCTATTCTTTGAGTCACTTGGGATTTATATCTGTTGATCACTATGAGGAACTTGAAAGACGAAAGAACAAAGATTTTTTCCTCAACTACGAGGGGAGGTAAGGAACTGCCATCTAGCTCTGCACTAGATTCTCCTTCTGTTTTGAGTAAGCTTGCGACACCTAAACCTGCTACTACTTTGAATTCTGATATGTCACATGTTATTGATGATGCCACTTCTACTATGCATGATACTTATGATGAAACTACTTCTGTGCGTGATACTACTTTGCCATTAGGCGAATTTCTTGATGAACAACTTGCTAGCGTTAGAGAGAATGAAATTATTAATGAAGATATTATTGATGATAGTGATGATGAAAGTTCTCCCCCTGATTATGAATTGCCTGTTGTTCCTGAGGGTTATGTTATGGATGAAGAAGCTGCTAGAGCTATCTTTGCTTGCACGGATAGATACGATCTTAAGAAGTTATTAGCTAAATGGAAGCAGCAATCTCTTAATGCTAGAATGAAACCTAACCCCGCTTTTGCTACTTCACCTATCTGTGTTACTAATAAGGATTATGAATTCTCTGTTGATCATGAAATTATTACTTTGGTTGAATCTGATCCTTTTTATGGCAATGAATCTGAAACTGTTGTGGCACATCTTACCAAGTTAAATGATATAGCCACCTTGTTCACTAACGATGAGAAGTCTCGCTATTATTATATCCTTAAGATATTTCTGTTCTCATTAAAGGGTGATGCTAAAACTTGGTTTAATTCTCTTGATCCTGGTTGTGTGCGTAGGCCCCAGAATATGATTTATTACTTCTCTGCTAAATATTTTCCTGCTCATAAGAAACAAGCTGCCTTGCGGGAAATATATAATTTTGTGCAAATCAAAGAAGAGAGTCTCCCACAAGCTTGGGGGAGGCTTCTCCGATTACTTAATTCTTTGCCTGATCATCCTCTTAAGAAAAATGAAATACTTGATATCTTTTATAATGGACTAACCGATGCTTCCAAGGACTAGTTGGATAGTTGTGCTGGTTGTGTTTTCAGGGAAAGAACAGTCGACCAAGCTGAATTACTATTGAATAATATGTTGACTAATGAAAATATGTGGACTCTTCCTGAGCCAATTCCTGAGGCATTTCCTGAGCCAATTGAGCCAACTCCTGAGCCTATTCCTAAACCTACTCCGAAGAAGAGGGGCGTTCTATTTCTCAGTCCTGAAGATGTGCAAGAGGCAAAGAAATCAATGAAAGAGAAAGGTATTAAAGCTGAAGATGTTAAGAATTTACCTCCTATTGAAGAAATACATGGCCTTAATATACCGCATGTTGAAGAAATACATTGTCTTGATAACCCAACACAGGTAGTAAAGGTAAATTCTCTCTATAGATATGATAAGGTTGAAATCCCGTCTACTAAATTTCATAGCCCATGCTTAGATGAATTTGATGACTTTATGGCTAGACAAGAAAGTTTTAATGTTTATGTTGGTAGAGAATTAAAGAATAATGCTTTCGAGATAGGAAGCTTGAGTGATTATATGGCTAGAGTTAAAGGGGAACTTAAAATCATTAGCAAATATGCTTCTATGGTTACCACTCAAGCTGAGCAAGTACTTAAAGCTCAAAGTGATTTGCTCGATGAATTAAATAATAAACATGACTTTGCTGTTAGAGTGGCTACTAGAACTGGTAGAATGACTCAGGAACCTTTGTATCCTGAAGGCCACCCTAAGAGAATCGAGCAGGATTCTTAGAGAAATAATTTAGAGGCATCTAGTTCTTCTAAAAAGAAAAAGAAAAACGATAGGACTTTGCATGCTTCTAGTGAACCTGTTGTAGACACACCCGATAATCCCAATGACATTTCTATTTCTGATGCTGAAACACAATCAGGCGATGAACATGAACCTAGTGATAATGTTAATGATAATGTTCATGTTGATGCTCAACCTAGCAAAAATAATGATGTAGAGATTGAACCTGTTGTTGATCTTGATAACCCACAATCAAAGAATCAACGTTATGATAAGAGAGACTTTGTTGCTAGGAAGCATGGTAAGGAAAGAGAACTATGGGTTCAGAAACCCATGCCCTTTCCTCCTAAACCATCCAAGACAAAGGATGATGAGGATTTTGAGCGCTTTGCTGAAATGATTAGACCTATCTTCTTACGTATGCGCTTAACTGATATGCTTAAATTAAATCCTTATGCTAAATATATGAAGGATATCATTACAAATAAAATAAAGATACCGGAAGCTGAAATTTCCACCATGCTTGCTAATTACACTTTTAGGGGTGGAATACCAAAGAAACTTGGAGATCCAGGGGTACCAACAATACCATGCTCCATTAAAAGATATTATGTTAAAACCGCTTTATGTGATCTTGGAGCCGGTGTTAGTGTTATGCCTCTCTCTTTATATCATAGACTTGAATTGAATAAGTTGACACCTACTGAAATATATTTGCAAATGGCTGATAAATCAATTGTTATACCTGTTGGTATTTGTGAGGATGTGCCTGTTGTAGTTGCAAATGTCACTATCTTAACGGACTTTGTTATTCTTGATATTTCCGAGGACGATAGTATGTCGATTATCCTTGGTGGACCCTTTTTGAATACTGCAGGGGCTGTTATTGATTGCAACAAAAGCAATGTCACTTTTCATGTTAATGGTAATGAGCATACGGTACACTTTCTGAGGAAACAACCTCAAGTTCATAGCATCAATTCTATTGAAAAAATTCCAACTATCATTATTGGAGGTTTTGAATTTCCTCTTCCTACTGTCAAGAAAAAGTATGATATTCTCATTGTTGGGGATGTTCATATCCCCGTGGAGGTAACCTAGTGTTATTCGAAATTTCTTTGGTTCCGTGTTATTCCGAATGAGTTTGTTAACAAGACTTGATCAACCTTGTTAGTGGATTCATTTCGATGATCATGAGATGGATGAAACTAGAAGGCACAACCTTCTGTACTCTCTTTTACTTTCTGTTATTTAGAATAAATAAAGCAAAAATAGTATTATCTGTCTGTTTTCTAAATTACCCGTGCAATAAAAAATATCCTAAAAATAAAAGTGCTCCAAATGCCCTGCAAATTTAGTATAATTTTTTATGGAATATTTGAGGATTTTAGGCACTGAAAACACTACAGGCACTACAAGAAATATGTCAACTTATGACCTTCTGTCAGTGATCCTGGAAGAATTGGTCATAGATTTATGACCATTTGAGACCAATTGGTCAAAAGCTGTTCGAGGGGCTTCAAACCCGAAACCATTGCGACCATTTTGGTCAGAAAGGTCATAATTTCCTTACATGAAATGGTCATAAAGCTAACAACGCTAGTCCGCTGCCTTATTTCTAGTTGTTAACGATCAATATAGATGGTCATAGCCTTGTAAATTGTGGTGGGTTGCTATGACTAGGCACTACCTCATCAGTTTTGCCTATGTGTCATGTCCATGTGGCAGTTTTTGCCCTAGGTTGTGAAGCAACCTATATTTCTGTCATTCCCAAAATTCCCAAAAAAATCTCATAAATTCTTTGGGTCATATCTTCGTCAAATATGTAAAAACCTTCCTTGCCTAGTTCAAAAATAATTCAAAAATATTCATTTTCCTATTCTGTTCAGAGTAACAGTTTGTGAAGGAAGTGCCACTTTAGCATGTCCGAATAGTATCCATTTTCTACAGTGCTTTCCTATGCCCAAATAACCATCCTCCACCAAATGCCAGCTCAATCCATTCATTATTTTGAGCCGAGCTTCAACATTCGTATTTATGTCCAGTGTGGTGGTTTGCAAAGCAAGTACCACCTAAGCTCCTCCTTTTGAGCTGAAAATTTGTGAAAATGGTCTTCTTAGTAACTGATCATCCTCAGCCAAAACTCACGCCCACTAGCCATGTACATTTCCCGTACCGCTAATCAAACACTTGGCTGCTAATTCATGTTTGAGCATCGATCGGTCTCCTCGTGAGAATATTATGTTGTAATTTTCTTCCTAGCACCAACCTGGGGAGTGCCCAACCCACTAGACATGCCTAGGCCGCCCAGAACACATGGCAACGCCATGGTCACGCGGTGACCACGCGGCGGGCATGCAAGTTTAAGCGCTCTAGAGTTGGGGCCCTCGGCCACCGCCCAAACCTCGACGTATCGCCACCAAACCATGTATTTATGATTAAATAGGTCCTTATGTAACTAGAAATGATTTTTGGAAAAAATAAATAGGAAACTATGAGGCAGCTGCAGTTCAAATTTGACCCACTTCTAGCTGAATCGGCAGAAATTTGTCTTTGTCACGAGAGGTGGATCAATTTTTTTTACACCAAACCATTTTGTCAATTGTGCATTAAATATGGCCTAGTATTTTATAAAAATGATTTGGTCCAATTTTGCAACAATTATTTGGTAGTTCCTTCACAAAAAAAACCTCCTTTCGGGCACTCGAAAAATGGAAAATGGTTTTTTCGTCCAACAAAAATGAAAACTTCCTTAGGCAACATTGTTTGCTATTCCAATATGCACCCTTGTGCACAATATGAGATCATTTGAACAAACTATGCCATGAATGTGGCCATAAGATTGATCATTTGGCTTGAAAGCCATGAATCTTCACGCTTGATAGCTCATTTCTGAGAACACTTTTTTAAAATAATTACCGTATTACAAGTTTGTTATTTTTCCTAGGAACTTGGCCACATATGATGACACAATGCGAAGGTTTCCCAATTTTTTGATTTTTTTGAATTTTTTATACCTGTTTCAAAATGCGGTCAAAACGGCAGGCTTGACCGTTCCTAGATAGTGGTTGAATCTCGGAATTTTTTTGGTGTTTCTATGATTAAATAGGTACTTATGTACCTAGAAATGATTTTTGGAAAAAATAAATAGCAAACTATGAGGCAGCTGCAGTTCAAATTTGACCCGCTTCCATGTGAATCGGCGGAAATTTGTCTTTTTCACCAAAGGTGGATCAAAACTTTTTACGCCCAACCATTTGGTCAATTGTGCATTAAATATGTCCTAGTATTTTAGAAAAATGATTTGGTCCAATTTTGCAACAATTATTTGGTAGTTCCTTCACAAAAAAACCTCCTTTCGGGCACTCAAAAAATGAAAAATGGTTTTTTCGTCCAAAGAAAATGAAAACTTCCTTAGGCAACATTGTTTGTCATTCCAATATGCACCCTTGTGCACAATATGAGATCATTTGAACAAACTATGCCACGAATGTGGCCATAAGTTTGATCATTTGCCTTGAAAGCCATGAATCTTGAGAGATGATAGCTCATTTCTGAGAACACTTTTTTAAAATAATTGCCATATTACAAGTTTGTTATTTTTCCTGGGAACTTGGCCACATATAATGACACAATGCGAAGGTTTCCCAATTTTTTGATTTTTTTTTGAATTTTTTATGCCCGTTTCAAAATGCGGTCAAAACGACGGGAATGACCGTTCCTAGCTAGTTGTTGAATCTTGGAATTTTTTTGGTGTTTCTCTGATTAAATAGATACTTATGTACCTATAAATGATTTTTGGAAAAAATAAATAGCAAACTATGAGGCAGCTGCAGTTCAAATTTGACCCACTTCCAACTGAATCGGCGGAAATTTGTCTTTTTCACGAGAGGTGGATCAAAACTTTTTACACCCAACCATTTGGTCAATTGTGCACTAAATATGTCCTAGTATTTTAGAAAAATGATTTGGTCCAATTTTGCAACAATTATTTGGTAGTTCCTTCACAAAAAAACCTCCTTTCGGGCACTCGGAAAATGAAAAATGGTTTTTTCGTCCAAAGAAAATGAAAACTTCCTTATGCAACATTGTTTGCCATTCTAATATGCACCCTTGTGCACAATATGAGATCATTTGAACAAACTATGCCATGAATGTGGCCATAAGATTGATCATTTGGCTTGAAAGCCATTGATCACACGTGATAGCTCGTTTCTGATAACACTTTTTTAAAATAATTTCCGTATTACAAGTTTATTATTTTTCCTGGGAACTTGGCCACATATTATGACACAATGCGAAGGTTTCCCAATTTTTTGATTTTTTTTGAATTTTTTATGCCCGTTTCAAAATGCGGTCAAAACGGCGGGAATGACCGTTCCTAGCTAATGGTTGAATCTTGGAATTTTTTTGGTGTTTCTCTGATTAAATAGGTACTTATGTACCTAGAAATGATTTTTGGAAAAAATAAATAGCAAACTATGAGGCAGCTGCAGTTCAAATTTGACCCGCTTTCAAATGAATCGGCGGGAATTTGTCTTTTTCACCAAAGGTGGATCAAGGCTTTTGAGACCCAACCATTGTGTTAATTGTGCATTAAACATGTCCTAGTATTTTATAAAAATGATTTGGTCCAATTTTGCAACAAATATATGGTAGATTCTTCACAAAAAACTCATTTTGGGCACTCGAAAAATGGAAATGGCTCTTTTGTGCAATGAAAGTGAAAACCCCCAAATCAACATTGTTTGTCATCCCAAGATACACACATGTGCACACTATTTGTTCATTTTAGCAAACTATAAGTGGTTAATATGTTGAATGTTTACCCTGAATTAGAGGGTGAAAATTATAATAGAAACAAAAGAAAAAAACAAAACTACCTAAGCTTAATTCTGATTGGTGGAATCACTTGTGTCTTGGATCGATGACCTGTCATCCATCCGTCCATCCGTCCATCCATCCATCCCATCCCACGGCAGCAAACCCCCCTCTCTCTCACGAACCCCACCCAACCCCCCCTCTCTCTCTCTCGCGAACCCCACCCATGGCAGTAAGCCCTCCTCTCTCTCGCGCTAACCCTAGCGCTGCACTCCTCCCTTGCCGCCGCCACCTCCGGCGCCAGATCCTGGCTGCCGCGTCTCCCTCTGACCTCGCCGCCGGCGCTCCCACCCTCTCCCCCCTCCCTCACCTCCCCTCACCTCATCGGAAGAGAAGAGGGAGATCGTGCATGCGAGCAGGTCAGATGGCGGCGCCGGCTCCCAGATCCGCAAGGGCTTGGACCTGGAGCTCCAACCCCATGGCAGCGGCGGCGGCTGCGGTTGACAGGTCCGCCATGGGCCTGGACCTGGAGTTCCGTCTCCTCCATGGGGTCGGCTTCCAGATCCGCGCCCCCATGGGTTGGACCTGGTGCTCCATCTCCATGGCGTCGTCTACTTCCGCTCGGCCGTCTGTGTCCTTCTGTTGCTCGTCGAGGTAAGATATTCTCCCGATTTGCTCTTCCTTTCTCTTCCATTCCCTTACCTGATGCATTGTGGATTCCCTCCCTCCTCACGCAGAGCACTGTGGTCGTCGTCGCGGAGACCTCCAGGCCCCGGCTTCGCTGCCTGGCGCGTTTTCAGGCCGTCGGTCATCCACCTCCCACTCTCTCTTTTTGCCCCCCGCTCGATCCCATCTGCCTAGGTGGTAGCTCTGCGTAGCATCTGGTCCTTGCCATGCTCTGTGTGTCTGTCTTTAGAGATGCTCTGTGTGTCCATCTTTAGATGATTTGATTTGCATCCTAGAATCAATTCATTTGCAATCCATTTGATGTTTTGAATTCATTTGCACAATTAGATCGAGAACAATTGCCACCAAAAAAACCTTGAGTGCTGCCTATGAATTGTCTCCTATGAAGAGGATGTAGCATCTCCACTTAATTCCCCCCCCCCCCGCTCAATTTTTCTAACTGTATATATGTGCTATGTGTACCCCTAGCCATTAAAAAACTAGTTGTTAATTTCATTCGCTGCAGTCTCTCTTAAGTTAGCTCCCAGCTCTCACTTTCGTTTACTTGAATGTTTAGGGTGGTGGATGAACGAGACGAATGCATTGCGCTCCAAAGAAGATTCTGAACTGCCGAGGCTACCCAACTAGCTGCGAGTAGCAAGCGAGGCATGGCTTGGTTACTGACTGCGGTTACTGGTAAGAACCTTTTACATCCTGGTATAGCTCCAAGTGTACATTCACAATGGTTATTGCCTGTGTATAAACCAGTTTTCAATGTACTAGCGACATGTTTTAGCAATTAAAGTTGCAGTTTCTATAACTAAAATGCTACAAAAATAGGGGCCAAAGTGGCAGATTGTTTCTTTTTGAGGGGCAAAGTGGCAGATTAGTTGGTACTGTAGTAAGTTGCTTATGTTGGTGTGGCGCACTCAGTCATGTTTCTTTGCACTAGAATTTTCAAAAAACACATGATTTTTTTAGGGGTGGTTGTCTGAACTGAATTGCTTAGAACTTTCCTATCTAAACAAGAGTTGCCATTTTTTAGTATAATATGAGATTTCTGTGATGAGTAGTCGGATCATTCCTACAGACTTTAATTCTTTGATTTGAAAATTGTAGCTCACATAGTACAACAGTTGGTGTTGTAGCTGAGCACCTTTCTTTTTCTTCAGTACAGCCACATGTTTTTTCTTTAGCTCTCAAACTACAGCTTACATGGTTGTGCTTTCTTAGCTCTGAGCTTTCTCAGTTCTTAAAATCCAGCTCAAATCGTTGTGAAATTTATCGTAGATAGACATTCAGTATTGTTCTATCTAGTTCTACTCGGACAAGTTTCTCAGTTTCATTGATCCTCTCTTTTTCAGCGCGAGCGCCGACGCAGCGGGGCGGGGCTTGCTCGGCCCGTTCAGGCTACTCGTGCTGGTCGACGACGGCCTGTTGGAGCAGACCGCTGTGTACTTCTACCCGGTCAAGGGTGCGGACGGGAAGCTCAGCACTCACTTCTGCCAAGACACCTTCAGGTATGCACACATCGATCTTAAATCTGCACGCGCTTCTAATTACAGTGTACTGCGCCATGTTGTTTCACTATTTTTGATGTAATAACATCTTTTCTTGTGGGATGGAGGGAGTGGCATCTATCTATCTTACCTTGCTGAGAAACTACTTGCCATCTCAAATCATGTTTGTCAGGTCATTGAAGGTGAACATTCTCGTCAAGGCCGTTTATGGCAGCTTCGTCCCTGTACTTGATGGAGAAAATCTGTAAGTGAGAATACGTTTCTTCAAGTAAATTCAGAAGCGTCAGTCGACATATTAAGATTGATTGGTCTTTGACTCATCAGTTATTGATTTGATTTTGTCCTGGCGGGGCGCTACTAGGCCAAGCAGAACAGGAAGAATGTCATGCCGGCCCGCATCATCAAGCACACCATGGAGATCATACACCTACTCACCGACGCCAACCCCATATTCCCTTCTCTCCTTCCTTGAGATAGCTTGTATTATATGATGTCAGTTTAATGGATGAGAGTAGCAGTAGGATCGTATTTTTCTTCAGCTGCTGTCAATTCTCACTGTTTGCTGTTCCTTCAGATAGCTAGTATGAACTGGTTGCTTGCTTCTGTACCATGCTATCTATGGGTTATTACTTATTAGTATTGTTTATCCCGACCATGAGCTTGAATGGTGTAGGAGTACAACAGCACCAGGTTAATTTGTAGAAGTGAGGTTACTGAATTTTTTCTATGCCATGGTACAATAATAATTCGAATGGTAGCCAGTTGACACGAGCTGTTTGGCCCAATTCCTGGTCTCTATTAGGGGGTACAATTTATAACTTTCTGTATAGATTTGTTAGCAATGGATGAACTGATCAGGGAAACAGTTCTGAGCTGATCTGAAGTTCTGAATTGGTCCAGCACATCTGAATTTGGATTGCTTTCTGTACTGCAGTCAGTGCCTTAGCGCTATATGTTAGTGCCAGGCTGTTCGACAGTTTTCTGCTTCTCTGCTGGTAGCTTAATTATAAGAATACAATTCTCACTAAATGTACTTTGCATTCTTACTGTATCTACTGTTGCCACAATCATTCTTGTACCAACTTATTTATCATAGCTAAACAATAAACTGTAGAGGCAATTTTGCAGCCTGTCAATGCCACCAGGATAACAATGACCCTTGCCCTGTTAATTTATAGTACTTCTGCTCTGCTCTGCTCCTCAAGGTACCCTCATCTTTGATTTCTTCCCTTCAACTCTCTGATGCTGCTTTCCTTCCTCATGCATGCACGCCCCGATGCTCCCCTTGATCTGGGCACCCGATGCCAGGCAGGCTGTGGATGCCCCAGACCTCAAGGCCGGCCGTGCTACTCTAGCTGCTCCTGCCCCGACCATGCTCAACTTCGCTCCTGGTCAGTTTCCGCAGATGAGACACTTGCCTCCATGCTTGGATGATTCTACCTGCTCACTTAGTATCATACTTGAATCTATGCGTACATGGTACATATAATTTGACTTAGTTTTTGAAGTTTTACTTTGTGTTCTTATAGTTTTACTGAAACTGTAGAAATGACTGATGCACAAATTATTGAGAATAGAGAAGCAGCCTCAAGCTGCTGTTGGAACAACTGGAAACGATGTGTCTAAATTATTGAGAATATGTTCTTTGATTCAGTGCTGATGCACAAAAACCTTCTATGCGATATATTAACTGGTCATATTCTACTTCTGTAGCTATACCTTCTCTGCGAGCCCATGACTGCTCAAACAAAAAGAAAGAGGCTCTCAACTATTTGTTTATCCTGGTCCCTTTGATCAACGTAGTTTTACTGAAACTGTAGTTGGTACTTCCTTAGTGTTTAGTACATGGTACATATAGAGCTGCGTACATCAATAACAAGAGGCATTCTCTTGTTGATGTCATTGTCTCAATACCTTTGCACATGTAAAATATGTTGACAAAGTGTTAAGTTGGATTACCGCCTCATGTTGATGGCATTGTCTCTAAACATTTAATAATGTTTCTTTTTGGTGATCAGGATCAGGATCTAATGTTGTTTAGGCTGCTGCTGCTGTGACGGAAGATCAGAAGAGGCCTGGAGATGCGCACCACCGTTTTAGTTGATGTTGCACCATGTTTTGGTGCTTGTGTATCTGTTTTTGCTTGTAAGCACACTTGTATGTGCTTGTGTATCTGTTTTTGCTTGTTTTAGTTGATGTTGGATGTGCGGATTGTATGCGCTGTTGTGTGTATTTGGCTGAATGATTTCTAAATTTAATCATTTAATCAAGAGAATTATTGAGTGTTTGCTGTTCAAGTGTGTAAACTGGAAATCAGTGAATAAAAAGACCAAATGGTCTATTGGACCAAATAATATATGGGCTCTAAAAAGGCTACGGCCGAAATAATAGTGGACTGGAACATTGTTTACTTCTGGGAAACCTGAACAAAAAGGCTTAACAAAATGGTCTGCAAAAGGGCCATGGCCTAGAAAATTAAAAGGCCGAATTGTTGGGCTTGGCCCATGAAGTCGACCAAAAATGCACAGGAAAAAATATATAAAAAAGGCTGACTTAATGGGCTTGGCCCATGTAGAAAATCGAATTGGACCGGGATGAATCTTGTGCCACATCAGCTTGCCACGCTGGATGCCTACGTGGCCTGGGGGAGGTTGCTAGTGACCAAAACGCCACAGTAGGAATATTTTGGTCGTAAACGTCTTTGACCATTCCAGAAGAAAGGTCGCTATAGTTAGTTTACGACGCCCAGCTTTTGACCTTCTGTTTTTGGTCACAAAAAGGTCGTAAATGGAAATTTGTGACCTTTCAGTGACCAATAGTGGTGGTCACAAGTTGACATATTTCTTGTAGTGAGGGGGGGAAAGCACCTGGCCACGAGGGTGGAGGGCATGCCCACACCCCTTGGGCGCGCCCCCTGTCTCATGGGCCCACAGTGGCCCCCCTCCACTTATTCCTACACCCACACACTCCATCTTCTTCCCAAAAAAATCCCCATCTAGCTCAAGCACGAGTTCTAGCTCATTTTGCTTCGATTTTCGATCTCCTTGCTCAAAGCTCCATTCACAAAACTGCTTTGGGAGATTGTTGCTTGGTATGTGACTCCTCCATTGACCCAATTAGTTTTTGTTCTAGTGCTTTATTCATTGCAAATTTTTGCTGCATAGGTGACCCTTTTCTTGAGCTTGCATGTCAAATTATGAGGTCCCAAGTAATTCTAATGCATGATATAGGCTCTAGGCACTTGTAGGATTAGTTGCTATCAATCTTGTTTAGTTTTATTCACTTTTATTTTGAAGTTTCTAAAAATTTCAGAAATTTTTAAGAAAAAGAAATATGTCTAGGAGAATGTACCAAGGTGGTTCCTCAACAAAGAGAAGACCCAGGCGTGCTATGTGTGAGCAAGACGACGAACCACCAAGGGACGCAGAAGTGCGAGCTTGTGAGTGGCCATCAGAAGAGTTTATGGTCAAAGCAGGCATTAAGGATGAATTTGACGCATATGTGCGTAATGCCGATCTTGAGGACTTCTTACAAGATAAGTGTCCTCAGTACTACCAATTGACTGATTCATTCGTAAGAATGTTTAAATATACATCTTCGCGTAATTCTCAGAGTGTCCTGTTTGAAATTTATGATAAATCTTATACCATGGACTTAGAAGATTTTACAACTGCTTGCAAACTCCCGTAGTGGGGCAATGTTCATGAACCCCACAGATCGGAATATAAAGAATTTCTTGCTAGTATTACTGTGGGAGAATATAGGGATATAGCACAAGCTACCATAGGGAGCATTCATTTTCCTTCTATACATTATTTTGCTCTCTTCATTGGTATATGCATTAACGGTAAAGATGAAGCATGTCACATGTGTGTCCTTGATCTTTGTGTCCTCAAGAGTGCTGTATTAGGTAATAAGGATTACAACTTGGGGGCAATAGTTGCACGTAGGTTGCATAATAATGGTATATCTGGAGATTTATTTGGAGGGATTTACGCAACCCGTGTTGCTAATTATCTTGATATAGCCCCAAGAGAGGAGGATATGGAGTTGCTTCCTGCTTATTTAGATTATGACGCGATGGTCAAACATCATTTTCTTTTGGGGAATGAACAATTCCTCCAGTATCGACTAATCTTTGACAGACGTAGCTCTGTCCATGTTACTCTCCCTGCTCCTTCCCTTTTTGATTACCAGGCAAAATGAAGATATGTTGTTACCAGGGAGGAGGCAGATGAACACGAGAGGATAGTGGAGGCGGCTCGCCAACACGCCGCAACTCAGGATGCATTTGCTGTTGCATCTCAGTACGACCCCAGTTATAACTTCGGATATTAGCCAGGCTATCCTTGGCAATAGACCAACTTAGGCCAAAGGCCTAAGCTTGGGGGAGTACGTATTTCTCACCGACTTTACATTCATGTTCACACACTATTCTAGTTGTCGGTGCTCATACTCTTTCATTGTATTATCCATGCTAGTTTAATTTCTTTTTCTAGCCTTCTTCTTGTGTGATTGATAAACCTTAAGAAAAACCAAACAAATTAGTTAGTTTAATTTCCATGCTTGTAGTAGTAATTAAAATGAAAACCCAAAAATATTTCTCTTTCTTCTTCTTGCTTGTTGGGAGCTTTCCCGTGTAAATAGTTTTCTTTTCTTTTCTTTCCTTTGGGGGTCAAGAGTAGAAGACCATATTGAAAATGTTTAGTGGCTCTCATATGCATGATTGTTTATTTAACTTAGAGCCCATATTACTTTGTCTTCTCTCTTGAGTTGAATGCTTGCAGATTCCAGCTTAGTCCAATGCACGTGCACTATTATTATTATTATACACATCGTTCGGTCGTGCAAGCGAAAGGCAATAATGACGATATATGATGGACTGATTGAGATGGGAAAAGCTGGTATGAACTCGACCTCTTTTGTTTTTGTAAATATGATGAGTTCATCATTCCTTATTCAACCTATTATGGAGTAAACATATTTGCAATAACATTTAGAGATTATAGTTGCTTGTGCCATGCATAATTAGCTGTTGCTTGTGCCATGCATAATTAACTATGTTATAATGGTTTACCTTGCGCGCCAACATGCTATTAAAATGATTATGATGTGGTATGATGGGATGGTATCCTCCTTTGAATGAATTGAGTGACTCGACTTGGCACATGTTCACACATGTAGTTGAAACAAATCAACATAGCCTTCACGATATTTATGTTCATGGTGGCTTATATCCTACTCATGCTTGCATTCGGTGTAAGTTAATTTTAATGCATGTTCATGACTGTTGTCGCTCTCTTAGTTGGTCGCTTCCCAGTCTTTTGCTAGCCTTCACCTGTACTAAGCGGAATACTGCTTGTGCATCCAAACTCTATGAACCCCAAAGTTATTCCATATGAGTCCACCATACCTTCCTATATGCGGTATCTACCTGTCGTTCCAAGTAAATTTGTATGTGCCAAACTCCAAACCTTCAAATGAAATTTTGTTTTGTATGCTCGAGCAGCTCATGTTTCATCTAGGGCTATCTGTATCTTCCATGCTAGGTGGGTTATTCTCAAGAGGAGTGGACTCCGCTCCTCATTCACGAGGAAATGGCTGGTATCCGGGATGCCGAGTCCCATGATCAAAAAGATCAAAGCAAATCAAAATAATTAAACAAAACTCCCCCAGGGCTGTTGTTAGTTGGAGGCCCTCGTTGTTTCGAGCAAGCCATGGATTGATGCTTGTTGGTGGTGGGGGAGTATAAACTTTTACCATTCTGTTTGGGAACCGCCTATAATGTATGTAGCATGGAAGATATCGCCATCTCATAGTTGTTGTGTTGACAATGAAAGTATGCCGCTCAAAATATTATTCATCTTTATTCTAAAATCAAGCTCTGGCACCTCTACAAATCCCTGCTTCCCTCTGCGAAGGGCCTATCTATTTGCTTTTATGTTGAGTCATCACCTTCTTATTAAAAAGCACCCGCTGGAGAGCATGCTGTCATTTGCATTCATTACTATTAGTTTATATCGGGTATGACTTGACTGGATCTCTTTCACCATGAATTACAATGTTTAGTCAGTCCTTGGTCTTTAAAGGTGCTCTGCATTTATGTTTTGCGGTCTCAGAAAGGGCTAGCGAGATACCATCTTGTTATATCATATTATGATTGTTTTGAGAAAGTGTTGTCACCCAAGTTTTATTATTATTGCTCGCTAGCTGATTATGCCATTGATATGAGTAAACATGAGACCTAAGTGTTATTGTGAATATGGTTAGTTCATAACCTTTGCTGAAAACTTGAATGCTGGCTTTATATATTTACAACAACAAGAGCAAACAGAGTTTGTAAAAGTTTTTCTTTATCACTTTCAGTTTATCAACTGAATTGCTTGAGGAGAAGCAAAGGTTTAAGCTTGGGGGAGTTGATACGTCTCCAATGTATCCACTTTTACAAACACTCACTACAAAAAAATACACTTCCGTGATGATACGGTTTGTCACAGTAGGTAGCGTTTTCTGTCATGCATGTACATCCATGACGATTTTATGACAGAATCAAGATAGTCATACCTGTGCTGTCGTAGAAGTGTTCCATGACATTACCAAAATTATCATCACGGAAGTGTCCACTTCCATGACGATAAATTGCGCGTCACAGAAGTGCTTTCGTCAAGGGTGACTGACACGTGGCATCCATCGTAACGGAACACCGTTAAGCTATCGGGTCGGGTTTTGGATCCGATAACCCGTTAACAGCCCCGACCAATGGGGATTTTCCACATGTAAAATCATCATTGGCTGGAGGAAACACGTGTCGGCTCATCGCTGGGACATATGTCATCCACTCATTGGACAGAAGGCGCCTATGATACATCAACACATGGCACGGCCCAATAGAGGCCCATTCCTGTGAAAAGGCCGGCCCGTTTGACTTGGTCAAAAGGTGGAGGCCCGGCCCATGAAAAGCTGTTAACGGCTTGTTCGCATATAGCCCATTTACAGCCTGCTAACCCAAGGCCTGTTACGCCCTATTCGAATTAGGCCCAGTAGCGTCATCTGGGCCATCCAATATGATTCTAGCCCGTTTTCACTTCTGGCCCATGTATGGCCCATGACGTCTTTCGGCCCATATGAGGCCCTATGTAACTCTTGGCCTATTAATGACCCATGGTGAAACTGGCCCATAATGAACAGTGTATCACTTTACAGCCATTAACGGCCCGTGGTGAAACTGGCCCGTAAAGAACAGTGTATCACTTTATACCCATTAACGACCCGTTATTCCGTTGGGCCATTTCTAACCATGTTATCTTTCGGCCTTCTCAGAGCCCATTTATTCGTGGGCTCATTTCCAGCATTCGTTTACTTATGGGCCAAATTCAGCCCGTGGTTACAGTCGGCCCATTTGTGGTCCGTTAATACGTTGGGCCATTTTCTTAGCGTCATCAAATATGGCCTATTAACGATGGCCCGTTATGTCGGCCCATGAACGGACGATTCCAACTCTAGCCCGTTTACGGCCAGCATGCGGTCTGTTTGGCCCATGTTTGGCCAATCGATCATACAGCCCGTATAAGGCCCATTGATGATACGACCCGTAGAAGGCCCATTGTTTCTACGGCTAGTAGAAGGCCCATTGTTTCTATGGCCCGTAGAAGGCCCACTATTTCTACGGCCCGTAGAAGGCCCACTGTTTATACGGCCCGTAGAAGGCCCACTGTTGCGACGGCCCGTAGGAGGCCCAGTGTCACTACAGTAAATATTAGCCCAAGGTTATTGTGGCCTAGTTTTAAAAAATAGGTTATTGCAGCCACTAGCAAACCACAGAAAAAGAACTGCACTGACTACAAGCAAACAAATAAACAAGACAACAAGGAAATAAATAAGCAAGCAACTTACACCAGGCTATCGCGACTATTACACATATTACATCCATTGGGCATCAAAGTTTGCCACCAGTGCAAATATAGGGAACACAACAGCATATAAATGCCGCAGCAAAACAAGTCCAGAAATGAAACCACTTTAGAAGAGCTCAAGAAACAATATCCTGGGTACCCATAATGCTGGCAAGATGCTTATCAAGCTTATTAACTTTCTCTTGTTTGGCGCTTAAGTCCTCCAGCGCTTGCTGTTGCACGAGTATGCATCTGAATTCTGCAGGGACTTCCTCAGTCCTTCGGCTTCCTGTCACATAACATCTGATCGATGTCTTTCAACTTGAAGTTGAGACTCAAGAAGCCGAACTAATTCAGGCAACGATTTCGAAGAGCTGGTGCCAGCAGTGGTAGCTAGTAACTCGAACACTACATCAAGACAGGACTTTGGGGTTGTCTCAGTGTCTTCAATATAGTTTTTATCAGCTTTCTTGGAGACCAACAGGGACGTCTCACTATCTTGAACCTTATCTGCATTACTTCCTTTACCATTGCATAACAGGGTACTCTTCTCCAATATTTTATCCACGTTCTAAAAGAGAAACAAACAAACACATCTCAGGTTTACAATGTAGTATATGAAACTCATTTTGGTAAACCAGTTCAGTAGTAAGGTGGTCAGGCTAACAACATGAAACAAACATATATCTACATAGTATGGTCACTCTATGGTCTATATCATTCTAGTTTATGTTGCCAAATCAAGATACATACAGTTCAAATCATATCTATTCAATACAAAGCAGCATAGACTGAATATAAGTGTGGGAAACTACACAGCAATAACAACACTTGTAATGTGCATGGCATGAGAACATAACCGTTTATTCAATTGAAACTGAAATCAACATAGAGCAAGTTACAACAGCAAACAACCAAACACGTTGAAGAAACAAGTTTAAAACATACCTGTTGCGCCATTGGAGTTTCATTTGCATCCTTCAAATTTGAAATTAGTTGGTATCAGTAAATACAGTGCTGCAAGAGCAAAGTAGTATGAACCATAGCTACGGAACCTGACCTGAGAACAATTCTTCTTCTACTTTAAGCGTTGACTTCAGGTTCGGAGTGGTGGTCCTCGTGATTTGGGCACTGCAGTTGCCTTACTAACTGCTCGTGTTTGGGTGCTCTGTGGTGGAGACGGTGCTGTGTCAACGGGAACTGGGTATCTATTTGCTGGGGTTGGGGTTAGAAGGGGTGTAGCGGGTTCTCTGTCCAACTGGGTAGGAGTACAATCTGCATGAATGTGGGTTATGCGTGGTGGTGCTGGTTCTTGGGCAAGTACAACCGTGGTTCTATCTGCATCGACAGGTAGCACGATCTTTTCTGAAGACCGTGTTTTTACTCCCACAGATACTGCCATCACTCCCTCCAATTGAAATGGCTGATAAACAATTAAAGTAATTGAATGTACAGACATTGTAAGATAGACAGGTGCGATGGATAGTAGGGAAGAAAACAGGGCATGAAATAATTCACATTTATGTTGTCTAAGCAAATAGAATAGCATGACATAATTTCACATATATGATGGCTAATTAAACAGGATAGCCTGACACAATTTCACATGTATGATGTTTAACTAAATAGGAAAGAATGACATACTTCAAAATATGATGACTATGTAAACAGGATGACATGATATAACTATACGATGTGTCTATTAAAGTGGTTGGCATGCCATAAATCACAAACATGCCGTCGATGGAAACATGATGGCATGATATAATTCATGGATAGAATGACATAATTTAAAATATGATGACTATGTAAATAGGATGAGATGATATAACTATATTATGTCTTTAGAAAATGGGTTGACATGCCATAATTCAGATACATGCTGTCTATGTAAACATCATGGCATGACATAATTCAAATATATGATTTATATACTAAGGAAGTGAGCAGAGGACAATCGCATATATGATGTGTCAACTAAGGAGATGGCATTCAATAATGTGTATATGATGTAAAAACTAAGCATTGCAATACAACATATGCATTATATGAGTAATATAACCCTGCCAAGTTTGAGCATACACCTCAGGGGGATAATAGGACTGGTCATCTGCCTCTGAATCCTCCTATGAAGAGCTATCTGTAACCAATAAGATATCTGCTTAAACAGGTAGCATTGTCTGCTCTGAAGACCTTGTTTTCACTCTAGATTTCTCCATCACCAATTCAAATGGCTGATGCATAGGAAGAGCAGTTGAATATACAAACATTGTCGACAAAAGCAATGAGAAATACAAAAAAAGGACAGCATGATATAATTCACATATATGACACTTGCCTAAACATCAGGGCATTGCATAATTCACATAATAATGCCTTGTAACAAGATAACATTGCATAATTCACATATATAATGTCTTGCAACAAGATGGCATTGCATAATTCACATATATGGTAATTAGACACTAAACAGGTGGCATTCACAGAAAGCATGTCTAAACTAAGCAAATGACATAGCAATGCAAGATACCATACACACGATATGAGCAACATAACCCTGCCAAGTTAGGGCATGCACCTCGGGGGGGGGGGTATGACTGGTCATCTGTCTCTGAATCCTCCTCTGAGGAGCTATCGGTAACCAGCAAGACATGCGCTTCGTCAGATAGCATTGTCTGCTCTGAAGACCTTGTTTCCACTCCAGATTTTTCCATGACCGTGCCGAATGGCTGATGCATAGGAAGAGTAATTGAATGTACTAAAATTGTTGACAAATTTAACACGTAATAAAAAAATGATGGCATGATATAATTCACATATAAGATGACTGGCTAACCAGGGTGGCATTGCAAAATTCACATATATTATGCCTGGCTAGACAAGATCGCATTGCATGATTCACATATACGATAAAGAAACTAAACAGATGACATTGACACAAAGCATGTCTAAACTAAGCAGATGACATCTTTAATGTATATAGTAAGCAATGCAAGGCACCATATGCATGATATTACCAACATCAGCATGCCAAGTTAGAGGGAAGACCTCATGGGGTAAATAGGAGTGGTCTTCTCCTTCTGAATCCCCCTCAGAACAGTTATCTTCCTCTTGATTACGATCCGAAATGGGTGGAGGGGGGCTGCCTTTGCGCCCACCATGGAACGACGTCTGCATGAAATTTTATTGCCACGCAAGGCTCGCCTCTTTTGCTCTACATGATCAGTTCCATTGTGTATAATAACTGGCATGCATAGGAATAAAACATAGTGATATTATGTAAGGAGTGCATGCACAAATCTAGAGTGATGGTAGCAAACTATGGATAGACCCAAAACCAATGATAGCAGGCAGATAATAGCTTTAGTTAAAAAATACAGATAATGGCTCCTTTAATGTTTGTTTGCACCCAACATGAAACTTATAGTAGACACCGGAGATTAACCAGATAGTAGACAGATAGTACTGATTGCTGCCCCAACAAGTTTCAGCATTAGTTTGGACCTGACTCGAAGTCTAATAGGTGAACACGATGATAATGTAGCATGTCAACATATTAAGCGACGCATAACGTAAGCAGACACGGAAGAGTGCGACCTCTCTTGCGGACCCGTGTAGTCCTCAAGGTCATCTGCTCAGTTGATGATGGTAATGCAGTTGTCATGGCTGCCGGCGGCGGGGAAGAAGATCTGAGGCAGCGAAAGACAGTCTGGAGAGCGGATCCCTACTGTGGTGAACCCTTCCATCGTTGGAGCAGCTGAGCTGGGGTGGAACACAACGCCGTAGGAGCAGGACAAACCACACAAGGTTTTCTTTGACACATATCTGTAACAGAAGTAATTGAGTAAGGGCTTGTTTGAATTTGAGGATTCTAACAATGCAGGGATGGAAATAGACAAGAATAGGATAGGAAGGCACGTGCAAAACAGAGAATTTAAAAACACAGGATTTCTGCCAATCTAGGTTTTTGATTCACAACAATTGGAAGATTACAGGATGCAAAAAAGCATGGTGAGATTAAGTCAAACCACAAGAAAATGTACGGTTATAATGCTATTATGCTAATATCTCTTAGTCTTGTGCTTGATGAATAGGAATATGAAAAGGAGGAGAAGTGGAAATTAGAATTCCTATGGTTTTTCTTTCAAGGAGACACTAAAGGAACAAATCCTACAGTTTTCCTTTGCTCCATTCCTTTGCACCAAATTCATGAAAAGTAGTACCATAGGAAACTTTCCAATTCCTATGTTTTTCATTCACTTTTCCTTTCAAGCACTGGCGATTCTAGTAGGCAGGCTTGAGCAAGGAAAATCCTACACTAAAAAATGTTTTTGTGCTACTTCTATTACTTTGGACCCAGGCCACTGCCATACTAGCTCAACTCCCAGGCCCATCGACAAATGCACAGCTCAAACGCGCAGAGATAAATAATGATGGCATTCAAGAGAGTCCATCACGGATAGTTAAGTTGCCTGGTACCTCACTGCTTGTCATATAGTAGGATAAAATAATCATATTTCCCATTACTACGAGTGCTCAGTGGACAATATATATAACATGTAGAGTAAAAAAGAGATGCAACAAGTGTACAACCTCTTTGGCGTAGCCATGTGATCTCAGCGTGATTGGGTTGGCCGGTGAGGATGCTCCGACTGACTTGGCTGTCGGAGGAGGGGAAGAAGATCTTAGGCGTCTGGAGATGGAGCCCGAGGTACTGCTCTGCTGTGATGGAGGGTTTCGTCATTGGAGCAGCTCCGGTGAGTTGTCGGACGCCGAGGCTGAAGTAGGACAAGAGAGACAACGAACAACATTAACCTGAGTGGAATTCTAATAGAATCTCCAATACATGACGTAAAATACATAACCACAAAGTGCTAGATGTAAAATACATCAGCCGCTCATCTCTTAACTTAACTGCCGAAACTGAATTTAACTGTCGAAACTGAACTTAACTGTCGAAACTGAACTTAACTGTCGAAACTGAATTTTGCTGTCGAAACTGAATTTTGATACCGAAACTGAACGCACTAGCAAGGTGAGGCTACACGTCGGTCGACTGACTTTTTCATCTCTGGTCAGTCGATTTTGTAGCTGTTGGATACGAAATCAAGGGCCTGCAGTTCATCTTGAACCTCCACCCCCCTGAGCCTCCAGCCACCACCAACCAAACAACAGCCCCCAGCGCCCGCGGCCGGTGCTGCGCCGCCCCGCCCGCCCCAAAAACACTCACCACCGCCGGTCCGCCGCCGCCCCGGCCATCCCTCTAGGCCCCCCCATGCCGAGCTTTCTCTCCGGCGATCCCCACGCCACTGCCCCGCGAACGCCCAAGCCACCGCCGGCGACCACCGCCCCCACCCTGAACCCTAAGATAGATAGTGGGGTACCTTTCCGGCGAGCCCCCCTCCCCAGTGCGGCTGGTTCTTCCTTCACCCCGGCGAGCTGCCCCCCACCCCCTGAAAATCGACTGACCCAAAAGTCGATTCAGTCGACTGAAGTGTAGCTAAATCAGAGCAGCATTGCAAGCAAGAGCAAGAGCAAGAGCAGCATCGCGAGCAAGAGCAATAGCAAGAGCAGACCAGACAGGGGACCGAGAGCAAGAGCAGAGCAGCAGCGCGAGCGAGAGCTAAAGCAGCAACAGCTCCTACTGATGTGGACGTTGTCGCCGAGGGAGCGACGCTGTGGAGGAAGTGGCCGGTGATGCCGCCGGGGATGGAGCCTCGCCGTGTCGGCTCGGGACCCAGCGCCACAACACCGTGAGATCGAATCTAGAAGAAAATGCGGCGATTAGTGTACAACCTCTTTGGTGGCGCCGATTAGGCCGCAGCTTCTTGATGACCCACAAGTGTAGGGGATCTATCGTAGTCCTTTCGATAAGTAAGAGTGTTGAACCCAACAAGGAGCACAAGGAAATGATAAGAGGTTTTCAGTAAGGTTTTCTCTGCAAGCACTGAAATAGTAGGTGATAGATAGTTTTGTGATAAGATAAATAGTAAGGAGTAACAAGTAAGAAAAGTAAATAAGGTGCAGCAAGGTGGCCCAATCCTTTATGTAGCAAAGGATAAGCCTGGACAAATTCTAATAATAATAAAGGAGCTCCCGAGGACACATTGGGAATTATCATCAAGCTAGTTTTCATCACGCTCATATGATTCGCGTTCGGTACTTTGATAATTTGATATGTGGGTGGACCGGCACTTGGGTAGTGCCCTAACTTGGACAAGCATCCCACTTATGATTAACCCCTATTGCAAGCGTCCGCAACTACAAAAAGGAGTATTAAGGTAAACCTAACCACAACATTAAACATATGTGCTCATATGAACCCCTAACGAAGCAACGCATAAACTAGGGTTTAAGCTTCTGTCACTCTAGCAACCCATCATCTACTTATGACTTCCCTATGCCTTCCTCTAGGCCCAAATAATGGTGAAGTGTCATGTAGTCGACGTTCACATAACACCACTAGAGGAGAGACAACATACATCTCATCAAAATATCAAACGAATACCAAATTCACATGATTACTAATAGCAAGACTTCATCCATGTCCTCAGGAACTAAAGTAACTACTCACAAAGCATAATCATGTTCATAATCAGAGGTGTAATAATATGCATTAAGGATCTGAACATATGATCTTCCACCAAGTAAACCAATAAGTATGAACTACAAGGAGTAATCAACACTACTAGCAACCCACAGGTACCAATTTGCGGTTTTGGATACAAGATTGGATACAAGAGATGAACTAGGTTTTGAGAGGAGATGGTGCTGGTGAAGATGTTGATGGAGATTGACCCCCTCGCGATGAGAGGATCGTTGGTGATGACGTTGGTGATGATTTCCCCCTCCCACAGGGAAGTGTCCCGAGCAGAACAGCTCCGCCAGAGCTCTAGATTGATTCCGCCATGGTTCCGCCTCGTGATGGCGGAGTTCCATCCCGTAAGCTTGCCCACGATTTTTTCCAGGGTAAAAGTGATGATATAGCAGAAGATGGACGCTGGAGGCCCACCAGGGGGCCCCAGGAGATAGGGGGCGCGCCCTATAGGGGGGGGGCGCACCCCTGTCTCCTGGACAGGGTGTGGCCCCCTGGCCTATTTCCTTCGCTCATAAATTCTTAATAAATCCAAAAAGTGGTTTCGTGGAGTTTCAGGACTTTTGGAGTTGTGCAGAATAGGTTTCCAACATTTGCTCCTTTTCCAGCCAGAATTCCAGCGGCTGGCATTCGCCCTCTTCATGGTAAACCTTGTAAAATAAGAGAGAATAGACATAAATATTGAGATATAAAGTGCAATGACAGCCCACAATGCAATAAATATTGATATAAAAGCATGATGCAAAATGGACGTATCAACTCCCCCAAGCTTAGACCTCGCTTGTCCTCAAGCGGAAACCGAGATCGAGGAATATGTCCACATGTTTAGAGATAGAGGTGTCGATAAAAATAAAATACGGACATGAGGGCATCATGATCATTCTAATAACATCAACATATATAGATTTTGTCATATGATTTCTTATGCTCAAGTAATAAGCAATTCACAATGTCAAGTATGGTTCATAAACTTCATTGGGAACTAACAGACTATAATCTCAGTCACTGAAGCAATTGCAATTTATCGTAACATCAGAAAGAGCCAATAACAGAGCTTTTTAGCAAGCTCACATACTCAACTATCTCATAGTCTCCTATAATTGTTAACACTAACTCAATACTTGTGGTTATAGAGTTTCAGCCAGACACTGAGAAAGACAGGGGCTTATTGTGTTGCCTCCCAACGTATTCACCTTTAGGTGATGTCAACAATAATAGACTATGCCAACTTACATCCAATTGGATATATGTATCATGATCTTTCAAACACGAGGAGCTTGCCAAAGGATAAAATGAAAAAGTGGGAAGGTGAGGATCACCTTGACTCAAGCATAAAGTAAAAACATAAAATAAAAGATAAGCCCTTCGCAGAGGGAAGCAGAGGTTGTCATGCGCGTTTAGGGTTGATGCACGAAATCTTAATGCAAAAGAACAACACTTTATATTGCCCCTTGTATGTGGACCTTTATTATGCAGTCTGTTGCTTTTATTACTTCCACAACAAGTTCGTACAAAGCTTATTTTCTCTGCACTAATAAGTCATACATATTTAGAGAGCAATTTTTATTGCTTGCACCGATGACAACTTACTTGAAGGATCTTACTCAATCCATAGGTAGGTATGGTGGACTCTCATGGCAAAACTGGGTTTGAGGATATTTGGAAGCACAAGTAGTATCTCTACTTGGTGCAAGGAATTTTGGCTAGCAAGAGGGGGAAAGGCAAGCTCAACATGTTTGGAAGGTCAATGACAATATACTTTAACTGAGATGTCGGAAAACATAAACCATTACGTTGTCTTCCTTGTCCAACATCAACTCTTTTAGCATGTCATACTTAATGAGTGCTTCACAATCATAAAAGATTTCCAAGATAATATATCTATATGTGAACCCCTCTTTCCTTATCACTTCCTATTAATTGCACCGATGACCAAGGCTACGTTCATCAACTCTCAACAATTTTTATGCCTCATACTTTCTATGTGTGAAGTTATCACTATCCATAAGATCAATATGAACTCTATTGTTCTTTCTACTTTCTCAAGATCATAGCAACATAGCAAAGCCCTTGACTCAACACTAATCTTTATTATAGATAGCACACGGACTCGCTTACATAAAGAGATCACAAAGAAAAACTCAAAACTACTTGATATCAAAACTTCAATCTACTAGATCAAGATACTACTAAAAGGATCGAACTAAATAAAGCAATAAAGATAGGAGTGTGATGGTGATATGATACCGAGGCACCTCCCCCATGCTTGGCGGTTGCCAAAAGGAGTGCCCATACCCATGTAATTATTTCTTCGGAGGTGATGGAGGTGGTGATGATGATAGTGGATAATTGTACATTGAGCGTAAAAGCTCCTCCAACTTGCGGATAATGCCCTTGAGCCCAGCAATATGATCCTTCAATGAAATATTCTCCTGTGTAAGATACTTGTTTTGTATGCGGGCTAACTCAATCATCTTGAAAGCTTCAATCTCTGTTGGAGTGAAAAGGTTAGGTAAAGGGTGAGGGATGTCTTCTTCTTTCACCACGGGAGCTTGAACCTCCATGGCCTTCTTGATCCCTTCATCCTTGTTGATATCTTCTGGTTCCTCTCTTTTCAACTCTATCTTCAATAGCCAGGCATCCTTGTCTTCGTTGTTGTAGGAGGGAGAAGTCATGGTGCTCTAAATCTGCAACAGGAACAACTCGAAACGAAAGCAGAAGATATTTGCATGATACGGTGGTCAAAACATTCGGGAGTATATATAATGAATTTTTGCCGACCAAAATACATAACATACAAGAAAACGGGGTCCGGGAGGCACTCGAGGTGCCCACGAGACAGGGGGGCGCGCCCTACAGGGGGGCGCCCTCCTCTCTCGTGGGAGCCTCGTGTCCCTTTCGGACTACTTGTTTCTTCCTACAATTCTTAAATAATCCAAAACTGATAAAAATTGCCATTAGAGTTGTTTTGGAGTCGGTATACTTACCGTACCACGTACCTATGCCTTTTCGGAGTCTGGAACGTTCTGGAAAGTGTCTCTTATGTATTCCTCTGGGGTTATGGTTTCAATAATATTCGTTTCAACATTGATAGGATTACTTGAAATATAATGCTTAATTCTTTGACCATTAACCACCCTCGGATTTGTGCCTTCGAAGTTGTTGATTTTTATAGCACCAGAACGATAGACCTCCTCGATAACGTAGGGACCTTCCCATTTTGAGAGAAGTTTTCCTGCAAAAAATCTTAAACGAGAGTTGAATAATAACACATAATCTCCTACGTTAAACTCACGCTTTTGTATCCTCTTATCATGCCAGCGTTTGACTTTTTCTTTGAAAGCTTGGCATTCTCATATGCTTGGGTTCTCCATTCATCAAGTGAGCTAATATCAAACAACCTCTTCTCACCGGCAAGTTTGAAGTCATAATTGAGCTCTTTAATAGCCCAATATGCTTTATGTTCAAGTTCAAGAGGTAAATGACATGCTTTTCCATAAACCATCTTATATGGAGACATACCCATAGGATTTTTGTATGCAGTTCTATAGGCCCATAATGCATCATCAAGTTTTTTGGACCAATTCTTTCTAGATCTATTCACAGTCTTTTGCAAAATTAATTTGAGCTCTCTATTGCTCAACTCTACTTGACCACTAGACTGCGGGTGATAAGGAGATGCGATTCTATGATTGACATCATACTTAGCAAGCATCTTACGGAAAGCACCATGAATAAAGTGTGAACCACCATCAGTCATAAGATATCTAGGGACTCCAAACCTCGGAAAAATAACTTCTTTAAGCATTTTAATAGAAGTGTTATGATCAGCACTACTAGTTGGAATAGCTTCTACCCACTTAGTAACGTAATCAACAGCAACTAAAATATGTGTATAACCATTGGAGGCAGGAAAAGGTCCCATATAATCAAAGCCCCAAACATCAAACGGTTCAATAACAAGAGAATAATTCATAGGCATTTCTTGACGTCTACTAATGTTACCTATTCTTTGACATTCATCACAAGATAAGACAAACTTACGAGCATCTTTGAAGAGAGTAGGCCAATAAAAACCAGATTGTAGTACCTTGTGTGCAGTTCTATCTCCAGCGTGGTGTCCTCCATAAGATTCAGAGTGACACTTGCGTAGGATTTGTTCCTGTTCATGCTCAGGCACACAACGTCTAATAATACCATCTACTCCTTCTTTATAAAGGTGTGGATCATCCCAGAAGTAATGTCTTAAATCATAAAAGAACTTTTTCTTTTGCTGGTATGTGAAACTAGGCGGTATATATTTAGCAACAATGTAATTAGCATAATCAGCATACCAAGGAGCAGTACGAGAAGCATTGACAACCGCTAATTGTTCATCAGGAAAACTATCATTAATAGGCAGTGGGTCATCAAGAACATTCTCTAACCTAGACAAGTTGTCTGCAACGGGGTTCTCAGCTCCCTTTCTATCAATAATATGCAAGTCAAATTCTTGGAGCAAGAGAACCCATCTAATGAGTCTAGGCTTAGCATCTTTCTTTTCCATAAGATATTTAATAGCAGCATGATCAGTGTGAATAGTAACTTTGGAATCAACAATATAAGGTCTAAACTTATCACATGCAAACACAACTGCTAAGAACTCTTTTTCAGTAGTAGCATAATTTCTCTGGGCAGTATCAAGAGTCTTACTAGCATACTGGATAACATTCAATTTCTTATCGACTCTTTGCCCTAAAACAACACCTACAGCATAATCACTAGCATCGCACATAATTTCAAAAGGTAAATTCCAATCAGGTGGCTGAACAATAGGTGCAGTGATCAAAGCTTTCTTAAGTGTTTCAAATGCTTCTACACAATCATCATCAAAGACAAAAGGAATATCTTTTTGCAATAAATTAGTCAGAGGCCTAGAGATTTTAGAAAAGTCCTTAATGAACCTCCTATAAAAACCGGCATGACCAAGGAAACTTCTTATACCTTTTATGTCCTTGGGACATGGCATCTTTTCAATAGCATCAACTTTGGCTTTATCAACTTCAATACCTCTCTCGGAGATCTTGTGCCCCAAGACAATGCCTTCATTAACCATAAAGTGACACTTTTCCCAATTCAGGACGAGACTAGTGTCTTCGCATCTCTGCAAAACTCGATCAAGGTTGCTCAAACAATCATCAAAAGAGGATCCATAGACGGAGAAGTCATCCATGAATACCTCACAAATCTTTTCACAAAAATCAGAAAATATAGCCATCATGCATCTTTGAAAGGTAGCAGGTGCATTACATAAACCAAAAGGCATACGTCTATAAGCAAAAGTACCAAAAGGGCAAGTAAAAGTAGTTTTAGATTGATCCTTCGCGGACACAGGTATTTGAGAGAAGCCAGAATAACCATCTAGAAAGCAAAAATGTGTGTGTTTGGATAGCCTTTCTAGCATTTGATCAATAAAAGGTAAAGGGTAATGATCTTTCTTAGTAGCTTTATTTAACTTACGGAAATCAATTACCATCCTATAGCCTGTAATAATTCTTTGCGGGATCAATTCATCTTTATCATTAGGAACAACGGTAATACCTCCCTTTTTAGGGACACAATGGACAGGGCTTACCCATTCACTATCAGCAACGGGATAAATAATACCTGCCTCAAGGAGTTTTAGAATCTCCTTTCTTACCACTTCCTTCATTTTGGGGTTTAATCGTCTTTGAGGATCTCTAACTGGTTTGGCATCTTTCTCCACTGAAATTTTGTGTTGACATAATGTGGGACTAATGCCCTTAAGATCATCCAGAGTATATCCAATAGCAGCTCGGTGCTTCTTCAGAGTTTTCAATAATCTTTCTTCTTCTTTCTCTGAAAGGTTAGCACTAATAATAACAGGATATATTTCTTTTTCATCAAGATAAGCATACTTGAGATTATCAGGTAAGGGTTTGAGTTCGAACACGGGATCACCCTTGGGTGGAGGGGGATCCCCAAGAATTTCAACGGGAAGGTTATGTTTTAGCATAGGTTCTTGTTTAAGGAACACTTCGTCTATTTCTTCCCTTTCCTTCATAAACATATCATTTTCATGGTCTAACAAATATTGTTCTAACGGATCAGTTGGAGGAACAGCAATGGAAGCAAGACCAATAATTTCATCCTTACTAGGTGGTTCCCTTTCACGAGGTTGTCTACTAAACTTAGCGAAATTAAACTCATGAGACATACCATCTATGCCAACAGTGACAATATTCTTTTCACAATTAATCTTAGCACTAGCAGTATTCAAGAAGGGTCTACCAAAAATAATGGGACAAAAATCATCTTGTGGGGAAGCAAGAACAAGAAAATCAGCAGGGTATTTAATCTTCCCACACAAGACTTCAACATCTCTAACAATCCCAATAGGTTTAATGGTGTCCCTATTAGCAAGCTTAATAGTAACATCAATGTCTTCTAATTCAACAGGTGCAATATCGTGCATAATTTCTTTATAAAGATCATAAGGTATCGCATTAGCACTAGCACCCATATCACATAAGCCATGATAACAATGATCTCCTATTTTAACAGAAATAACAGGCGTGCCTACAACAGGTCTACGTGTCTTAGTATCGGGTCTAGCAATATTAGCAGTTTCACCCAAGAAAGAGATAACATGCCCATCTAAGTCTCATCCAAGAGATCTTTAATCATAGCAATACCAGGTTCAACATTAATTTGCTCAGGAGGTGTATAAGTCCTAGTATTACTCTTACGAACAACAGTCGAAGCTTTAACATGATCTTTTATCCTAACAGGAAAAGGAGGTTTTTCGACATAAGCAGTAGGAATAATAGGATCACTATATGTAATAGTCTTTTCTTCGACTGTAATAGGTGCAACTACTTTCACTTCAACAGGAGGATTATATTTAAACCACTTCTCTTTAGGGAGATCAACGTGAGTAGCAAAAGTTTCACAAAAAGTAGCTACTATCTCAGAGTCAAGTCCATACTTAGAGCTAAATCCACGGAAAGCATCGGTATCCATAAAAGATTTAACACAATCGAACTTAGGTGTCATACCTGACTCCTTACCATCGTCGGAACCCCAATCTTCAGAGTTGCGTTTAATTCTTTCCAATAAGTCCCATTTGAAATCAATAGTCTTCAGCATATAGGAACCAGCACAGGAAGTATCGAGCAGGTTGCGATTATCAAGAGAAAGCCGAGCATAAAAATTCTGAATAATCATTTCCCGAGAGAGCTCATGATTGGGGCATGAATATAACATGGACTTAAGCCTCCCCCAAGCTTGAGCGATGCTTTCTCCTTCGCGAGGCCAGAAATTATATATGTAATTACGATCACGATGAACAAGATGCATAGGATAGAACTTCTGGTGAAATTCCAACTTCAGTCGCTTATAATTCCAAAATCTCGTATCATCACATAGCCTATACCATGTCATTGCATCTCCCTTCAAAGATAAAGGGAAGACCTTCCTTTTGACAACATCATCGGGGATACCTGCAAGCTTAAATAATCCACAAACTTCATCCACAAAGATAAGGTGTAAGTCGGGATGCAATGTTCCGTCTCCTGCAAAAGGATTAGCTAGCAGTTTTTCTATCATACCCGAAGGAATCTCAAAGTGAATATTTTCATAAGGTTCAGTAGGTTGAGGAGCATCTCTTTGCTCTTCTGGTTGGGGTGAAGATACCCCAAACAAGCCCCTCAAAGGATTAGTTTCCATAGTGACAAGTAACAGAAAATTTCAGCACACTAAATAAATGTTTCCTTACCAAGTTCCACTCACCAAAAGCACTACACTCCCCGGCAACGGCGCCAGAAAAGAGTCTTGATGACCCACAAGTGTAGGGGATCTATCGTAGTCCTTTCGATAAGTAAGAGTGTCGAACCCAACGAGGAGCAGAAGGAAATGATAAGCGGTTTTCAGTAAGGTTTTCTCTGCAAGCACTGAAATAGTAGGTGATAGATAGTTTTGTGATAAGATAAATAGTAACGAGTAACAAGTAAATAAAGTAAATAAGTGCAGCAAGGTGGCCCAATCCTTTATGTAGCAAAGGATAAGCCTGGACAAATTCTAATAATAAGAAAGGAGCTCCCGAGGACACATTGGGAATTATCGTCAAGCTAGTTTTCATCACGTTCATATGATTCGCGTTCGGTACTTTGATAATTTGATATGTGGGTGGACCGGCACTTGGGTACTGCCCTAACTTGGACAAGCATCCCACTTATGATTAACCCCTATTGCAAGCATCCGCAACTACAAAAAGGAGTATTAAGGTAAACCTAACCACAACATTAAACATATGGGCCCATATCAACCCCTAACGAAGCAACGCATAAACTAGGGTTTAAGCTTCTGTCACTCTAGCAACCCATCATCTACTTATTACTTCCCTATGCCTTCCTCTAGGCCCAAATAATGGTGAAGTGTCATGTAGTCGACGTTCACATAACACCACTAGAGGAAAGACAACATACATCTCATCAAAATATCGAACGAATACCAAATTCACATGACTACTAATAGCAAGACTTCACCCATGTCCTCAGGAACAAACGTAACTACTCACAAAGCATATTCATGTTCATAATCAGAGGAGTAATAATATGCATAAAGGATCTGAACATATGATCTTCCACCAAGTAAACCAATAGTATCAACTACAAGGAGTAATCAACACTACTAGCAACCCACAGGTACCAATTTGTGGTTTTGGATACAAGATTGGATACAAGAGATGAACTAGGGTTTGAGAGGAGATGGTGCTGGTGAAGATGTTGATGGAGATTGACCCCCTCCCGATGAGAGGATCGTTGGTGATGACGTTGGTGATGATTTCCCCCTCCCGGAGGGAAGTGTCCCCGGCAGAACAGCTACGCCAGAGCCCTAGATTGATTCCGCCAAGGTTCCGCCTCGTGGCGGCGGAGTTTCGTCCCGTAAGCTTGCCCATGATTTTTTCTAGGGTAAAAGTGATGATATAGCAGAAGATGGACGCCGGAGGCCCACCAGGGGGCCCAGGAGATAGGGGGCGCACCCTATAGGGGGGCGCCCCTGTCTCCTGGACAGGGTGTGGGCCCCCTGGCCTATTTCTTTCGCTCATAAGTTCTTAATAAATCCAAAAAGTGGTTTCGTGGAGTTTCAGGACTTTTGGAGTTGTGCAGAATAGGTTTACAATGTTTGCTCCTTTTCCAGCCAGAATTCCAGCTGCCGGCATTCCCCCTCTTCATGGTAAACCTTGTAAAATAAGAGAGAATAGCCATAAATATTGAGATATAAAGTGCAATGACAGCCCACAATGCAATAAATATTGATATAAAAGCATGATGTAAAATGGACGTATCACTTCTTCCGAGGAAACGGTGATGATGATGCTCTTCCGGTGGTGCAGGTGAATACGGCGATGTGGGAATGGAGGTGGCGCGAAAGACGAGGGGAACGGCGGGGCAGCTCCTTGGAGGTGGAGGACAGGGTGGCTGAACCGGCGGGACGATGAGAACGACGACGAGTCCTCATCCGGTACGGTGGATGAGGGACGTCGAGGTGTTGCTGTGGACGACGTCGTCGGGGAAGAGGCTACGGCTGGGTGGCGGACGAAGCAGGGTGTGGGGTTTCGTCACGGGTTTTCGCGGCCTCGGTGTACGAACGGGTGGGCGGATGGTATGGCAGTGGGGAACCATGGCTTAGAGACGCGCTTGTCCGAAATGTGGGGTAAGTTACGAAAGTACCCCCACCGATTTGAGGCGGTTCTTTCGGTTCAGGGGTACCACGGGCATTTCACGTGTCGGGATTTCACAGGAGGTGGGAGTTTTCGCGCGCGTTGTAATTTCGGGATAGCAAGGCACGGGTTGAGATGGAGGGAGTTGTCGGAGCACAATGAGACAAAGATATATCTTAAATATTTCGGGCTAACAAGGCGCGGGTTGAAGAGGCGGGAGTTTCGCAGCACGATAGACAAAGGCACTAGCTTGAATTTTTGGCATAACAAGGCGCGGCTTGAAATTTTGGAAGAACAAGCTTAACGTGTACCAAAAAAAGACAATTTACACCTCAACACGCACAACACACACACAAACACCATTTAGACTAGAGTAAGGTACACGTGCATTGCACGCATGAGATTTGGCAACCAAATTATGAATAAATACCACATTATAGCATGCAAGCTTTGAGTCATATATGCATGATGTAGATGTTCGTTTAATTCTTATAGTTCATTTCATTCAAAATCATCTAGTTTTTCTAAGAAAGCTAATTTATTTTAAGATTCATGGAATTGTGCGTTGTATGACATACTGTAAAAACAAATAATGGCAAATCATGTAGAAAAACATTTAGGCAATTCTGATACGGTAGATTCTAGAACAAATAAGAAGTGCTTGTGTTTTGATGTTTGTGCATTATGCTTAAGTTCAACCATGGAGTCTCCTAGATTATACATGTGGCGAAATCTGGTGGAATCTAGATGATATCCAACGGCCATTAGTGCTCAAATTTGCCATCTTTGGACCATCGGATTTGCCTCATCCAACGACCATCTTTCAAAGTTAAAGTTACCCGCACACAATATAAAAAAATATAAAATATAATATATACATAAGGGGTACAGATATAGATATGTGATGCGTAAGCCGCCCATCATCTCCAATTAGAATAGTGTGTCCATGCATGGATACGACGTGGCCAAATGATGTCTGCCATTGGTATCTCGAATTCAAATCAGTCTGACCTTGTTCAATGTGTATACATTAAAACATGCTTGTTTCCAAACCACACCGCGCAGATCTCCGTTATATTCATGCATGCATGGGTTTCAAACATCAGGATCTCTTATTCAAATATTTGAATTCAACTTTACATTGATTATGACCTCACCTATTCTTTTACACCCACATAGTAGTCTTCTCTTTATAATTGTACCACTAACTTTCTCTCGTGCATGCATGCACACACACTACCAGTCGGCATTATCCATCGCACGCATGCAATCTTTTTCTTCAGGACGGTCTCCCATGAAGGCACACACCCACACACATCCCCCTCTACATCATATCAGGCATTCTTTATCTCTCACGCGTGCATGCGCAACGATCGATGTTCCTCTATGTATGTGTGTATATAGCTAGGTCTTTCATAGTTTTCCAGACAAACCGATCAATCGATATATCCAGTGAGGTCTCACCCTTTTTCCCACGTCCACATCGATCAATCTATATCTCTCTATATAGGATTAACATATATAGATAATACACCCACATTAATTATATATCCAACGTCCCCCTCTCATCATCCATGCCTTCCGCTTCATCTCTCAGATGCGTGCACAATGGCGAAGACAGGGGCAGTAAGGGCCCTGCCCCCTCCCCCTAACATCACTATATATCGAGGCTAATATGAATGTGATCATTAGACAATTGCTGCTAAAAATGTTTTAAGTTCATGAATTAACCCTCCTCATAAAGGATTAGCAATGCTTGGCCCCCTAGCTCATTTATTTTTCATGGCTCCGCCACTGCGTGCAACAGCGCATGTGTTCGCCCCCTCTCTGTAAATATCGATCTCGCACTTGTGCATTCCTTCATAGTCTCCCTCCACTCGGCCCCTCGCACCATCTTCTAGCCCCCCATCGGATTTTGCCACATGTACAATCTAGCAGACTCCATGGTTGAACTTAAGCATAATGCACAAACCTCAAAACAACAGTGGTTCTCTTTTGTTCTAGAATCTTCCGTATCATAACTGCCCAAACTTTTTTTCTAGTTGAATTGCCATTATTTGTTACTTTTTGCTTTACAATGCACAATTCCATGAATCATAAAATAGATTAAGGGCTTCTTTGATTCAAAGGATGCTCAAAGGAATTTTGGAGGATTCTAATCATTAGGAATTTTTCCTATCTTGGTTGTTTGATTCGTAGGATTGTAAACCATAGGAATTTTTCCATATGATTCATTTGCAGTAGATTTCATAGGAAACATCCCATCTACTCAAACCTCTTTGAAAGAATTCTGCATTTTTTCTATGCACAATCAAACACTCGTACAATCCTGTAGGATTCAAGATGACATTCCACTATAATCCCATGTTTTTCCTATTCCCGCGTTCTTAGATTTTTTATAAAAACTAATTGATTCTGAATGAGATGAACTATAAGAATTAAACGAAGGGCTACATCAGGCATATATGACTCAGAGCTTACATGCTATAGTGTGGTATTTATTCATAATTTGGTTGCCAATTCTGATGCGTGCAATGCACGTGTACCTTACTAGTACTTCGAGTATGTGCAAAACACGTAAACTAGAATACCAATGGCACGCTACACAGTGTCTCTCTTACAGTTCATGAAGCCACGTGGCACATGTGGAGGCGTTGTTGCGACCTCCTTGCGTGGATTGATCACAGCGACATGCTGCTGGTTCCAGAAGAATGTACTCGTCCTCCCTGAGCCATACTGGCGGTACATGCACGAAGCGAAGATGTGCACGCACGCCACGCAAGCACTCATTCCCTCGCACGCACACACGGGTACACGGACGGACGCAATTTTGTACCAAGATCCACCCCATGTGATAATTTGACGCGTGTAAAGTTGTTCACTTCATTGATGGTCAATTAATACAGCGCATGCAAATTGAGTGGACGTGACGGCGGAAGAAAGACATTATTACTCTACTGCGCGCATGCGAGTAGTTAAATCGTGGGTTGCTAGTAGTACTTCCATTGGTCTCCTTCCTATTTTGTGCCAATTTTTGTCAGTAACATAATATTTACGCATTTGAGCAGTGTAGTACTTGAAATTTATGTTCTGCTAAATTCATCGGGAGCCATTTCGGGCCTCGAAACCAAAACCATCAATTAATCTTTACCTTGTTCCCATCACATTCGAAAGCCTGCTCACACCTACTAGTACGTACTACCAAACCTGAACATGTTCCCACTATGCAGGTATTAGTACTAGTGCTAGTACTTAGGTTATAAAAAGGGGAACTACCTAACCAAAAATTACTCTACCTTTCCTCCTCATAAGTGCTTCTTCTTCGTCCGTCGTTGCCATGGCCGGTGAGCAGAGCTCTAGGTAGAGAACTACTCGTAACAAGGGAGCGGCAACCAAAGCTGCGAGAAAAAAAGAGGCCTCGCCGCCACGCAGAGACTGAGGGAGTCCTGGATAAGGGGGTATCCGGACAGACGGCCTGTATTCATCGTCCGGACTATAGAAGCGTCAAGATACAAGACTCAAGACTTCGACTCGTGTCCGGATGGGACTCTCCTTTGCGTGGAAGACAAGCTTGGTGATCCGGATATTATGTTTCCTTCCTTGTAACCGACTCCATGTAAACCCTAGCTCTCCGGTGTCTATATAAACTGGAGAGCATGGTCCTTAGAAGGCCGATCACAATTACAATCATACCATCATAGGCTAGCTCATAGGGTTTAGCCACTACGATCTCGTGGTAGATCTACTCTTGTATTCCACATATCTTCAATATTAATCAAGCAGGAAGTATGGTTTTACCTCCATCGAGAGGGCCCGAACCTGGGTAAACATTGTGTCCCTTGCTTCCTGTTACCATCAGCCTAAGACGCACAGATCGGGACCCCCTACCCGAGATCCGCCGGTTTTGACACCGACATTGGTGCTTTCATTGAGAGTTCCTCTGTGTCATCGCTTCGAGGCCTGATGGCGTCTTCAATCGTCAACAACATGATCCAGGGTGAAACTTTTCTCCTCGGACAGATCTTTGTGTTCGGCGGTTCCGCGCTGTGGGCCAATTCGCTTGGCCAGTTGGAGCAGATCGGTAACTTCGCCCCTGGCCCCCAGATTAGGTTTGGAAACTTGAAGTACACGGCAGATATCCGCGGAGACTGGATCTTCGACAGATTCAAGCCTGCGCCAGGAGCCCCGGACAGTCACGACGAGCACGGCCTAGACCTGCTGTCGGACAATGCTCAGGACATCATCCCCGAAGCAGTCCCGGATCTAAATCCAAGGCAGGTTGCGTTGCCTATGGATGGAGGGCTGGACCCCGCCTCACAGGCTGCACACTTATCTGCGGTGGAGCCGAACACAGGTCTCACGTTTGTGGAGGCCTGTAACCCCGGGCCCCCGGACTCATTTCCGGCTGTTGGTCCTGGTCCGCACACTCTCGAGCCAGTCGAGCCTGGTTGGGCTCCGGTAATGGAGTTTACCGTTGCGGACATCTTTCAGCACTCGCCTTTTGACGACATGTTGAACTCTTTAAAGTCTCTCTCTTTGACAGGAGGCTCTGAGCCGAACCATGTCCGGCTTGAGTGGGAAGCAGGCGGCGAAGGAATTCGCTACCCACCCACCACCCACTTTGTCGCCACAATCGATGATTTAACCGACGTGCTCGACTTCGACCTCGAAGACATCGACGGTATGGATGACGATGCATGAGACATATAGGAGCCACCGCTCATAGGGCGGTGGACAGCCACCTCTTTAAATGATATATACATGGTGGACACTCCGAAGGAAACCAATGGCAACGAGGCAGTGGAGGACAACCCCTCGGGAGAAAAAGCAAAACATGGGCGTCTTCGGCGCCAATCCAAACCCCGCCACGTCAACACCGATCCCGGAGATGATCCAGATAGTACCAAAGAGGAATATAGTCCTGATCAGCCAACCATCAAGCATGCCGTACATGCCACGGTGGGATACTTGGAGAGGAACAATTATAAACCCCCCTCCGAAGACGAGATAAGCCTCGACAACGACGAATTCGGCGTGCCTGAAGACCCAGTGGAACAAGTTCGCTTTAGGCGACGACTCATAGCCACTGCAGGGAGTCTGCAAAGGAAGCAAGAGCAGCTTAAGGCCGAACATGATTTGCTAATAGAACGATGGACCAAGATCCTGGCCACCGAGAAGTACGGACTCGACCGCCCTAACAAAGGGCACACGCGGCACAACTGGCTACCTCAACCTAAGCGGGAAAATCAAAGGCACACAACCCGACGTCCGCACACCACTATGGTCCAAACCAGCAAGAAGGATACACGAAGAAGCAGCCTCAAGCCCCGGCGCAACGGTCATAAACGGCAAATCAGGGAAGCCGGTATCAAGTTCAGCAAATCCCAGTCTGGCCAACGGACAAGGAATAGCTCAAGCCTATTCGGCCCAAGCCACGAACTCGATCAGCCGTGCGCAATTCACGGTACTCCCAAAAAAACGGCAAAACATACTAATAGAGAATGCCGGATCTCCAAAGTAAAAGGAACCGGGCATGTGCCGGAAACATGGAGGGGAGGCGCTTAGTCAAAAGTCCCCCCCCCCCAGCAAAATAGTACGGCCGATCGCCGCCTACCATGCAAACCAAAGCAATTCAATTGCATACCCCCAGACCTAATAGTCTAGGGGCTCCTAAAACAATAAACGCCCAAGCGGGCGTACAAATAAACACCTTCTACAAGGTGCCAGACACAAAGGCCAGGATTATTGGCCCGCCGCTCTAACGGTTGTTTTGAGATAACCAAATAAGGCCGCGCCATCGGCGCATTCCCCCTGTACGGTATCACATCGTATGCTAACAAGATGAACCACGTTGGCTAGATCCCACGTGGTAAATCATCAGGCCAGCACCGGTAATACACTCACGCCTGCGTGCAGAGCCAAACCCCGCCCTCAGAAGTGGGGATCATATAGCTTCAAGAGTAGCAAGTCGCGCATGCTTGTCAATATTTTGATATGACAGCCAACTATCCGGACACCAACTGAGGAGTCCGGGCTGCTTCTCGAATAGCGGCTGGGGTCACTAGGGTCCATCAGGAACCTTTGGACCAACCACAAGAGGATGTTCGGCACCCTCCGCTCACTTACCTTCACAAACTAACTCTTATGCAGAACAGGTTTGGCGGCGTGAAGTCGGCCCGGACACACAAGGACAGTACCATGCAGGTAGACGGTAGTTCGGATTCACTTTCGATCCATTCACAGCCCCTCCAGTCCGGCCACCACAGGTTCCGCCAGAAAACCATCTCTTTTTCATAATCGTAAATCGCATTCATATGCGTGGACATATCATATTACTGCAATCGTAGACTTAAATAAAAATGCACCAGCCGTCGTCGACCATCGACGCCACTTTGCCATAAAAGTGGCAGCCACGCTTCGTGCTACACCTGGTTATGCCAGGGGCTTCACGGCACGACAATAAAGTCCGACCACCTTTTCGGTCGCTCGGCACCCCGAACTTATAGCACTATATGCATCAGCTCCGAATCATGTCTTGGGTCATTGGTTGGGTTTGCCCGACTCCCATGTTTTGGTACCTTATGTTCCGTTCTGTCGGCTAAGGTAGCACTGGGAGAACTACTGTGATTGTGTCCCGGATCTGCCGGACGAGCACCTCAGTAGAGAAAGCCGAAAACCGACGGTCATGATGCGGCAAGAGCTGGTCAGCTGTTCGAGAGGTTGCAAAATCCTTAAAGATTTTTTCCGCATAACGCCACTATAAAATGCAGATTGCGATGGATCAGTCTACCGATCAGGCGCCAATAGAGCCCCTAGGCCGGCCTTCCAGACACTAGGGGCTGCGCCGACCATACTCGAAATCCTATGGCTAAGTGAGAGTAATAAAGCCCTATAGTCCGATTGCCTGGTTCATGGTGAGAAATGCCTCCTTATAAGGACCCAACAATGGGATAAAGAGTGTTCAGAAATACCCCGAACACCCCCGTACTTCTCTCGTGGGGGCTGAAGCCGACAACTGGCCAACTCTAAGAATTTATATACAATAAACAGCCGCAAAGGAAGAACACATGTTCAAACCAAATAGGCAACATATAATAAAAGTGCCATTATCCCATATTACAAACGATGGAAAAAATGCCCTCAGGGAAATATAATGTCTTTGGTGCACTTGTCCGCCGCCAGGCGGGCACCCTTCATTACACCTTCATAATACAGTTCGGGCTTGCGATGCTCCTTACCCTCTGGTGGCCCCTCAGTTATCAGCTTTTCTGTGTCAAGCTTCCCCCAATGCACTTTTGCATGGGCAAGCACCATTCATGCACCTTCTATACAGACTGATCGCTTGATAATATCAAGCCGAGGACAGGCGCCCACAATCTGCTTGACGAGTCCGAAGAAACTGCTGGGAATTGGCTCTGCAGGCCACAGCCGGATGACCAAGTCCTTCATGGCTAGTTCGGCCGCATGGTGCAGCTCGACCAGCTACTTCAGCTGATCGATAAAAGGCACCGGATAGTTCGGCGCCAGATACTGCGACCAGAAGTCCCTCCCCACAGACTCCCTCTCCTCGGTCCGGTAAAATTGGGCAGCATCTGATATGCTGCGAGGCAGATCCACAAACGCCACTTAAAAACAAGAATTCAGCTTGCCGCTTAGAGTTCTCCGTGCTATAATGCAATAATGGCCATAGATACAATGGGCCTTACCAGCCGCAACTTTCCGGGCCTCCTGAAAGTCCCATACAGCACCTCGAGCTTCTTCCCAAGCATCTTCCGCGGCTTGGAGAGCTTGGGCGAGTTCGAATTCTTTCCCTACTAGACTCTGCTCCAAGCTCTCGCTTTTCGTCACAGCATCCTGGAGCTCTCGCTCAGCCATGACGACCCTGGCCTCATGTTTTTCACGCAGTGCCTGTTTGGCGGCAGCCCTTTCTTGGGCCTCAGCCGCTGCCTTCTTCAGTGCCTCATATTCAGCACTCGCTCCTAGGGCGTATAACACAAATACTTTTCAATAAGCACACTTCTTCAATTGTGCCCAATACAAGACAATGTTTCACATACCTTGTTTCTCTTCTAATTGCTTCTTCACACGGCCAAGTTCTTCTTTGGCCCATTCCAGGCTCTGCTTTAGTTCGGACATTTCCGCATTATGAGCGGCAGTCCTCTCCGTAGCCGCCTGTTTTCAAAGCAAATGGGTATGCATCATTAAATAAAGGCTCCCATTACAATAGAGGGTTTGATCCCCTGCCCGACTCTCTTTTGTCGGACAGTGTATCAGGGGCTACTCCTCATATCGCACTAATCCTTTAAAGGTTCCTTAGAAACCATAACTCAAAGGCCTTTATAAGGCCAAGACAGGACTCATCCAGCTCGCTTTCGGCAGCCTGAATCTTTCCAACCACCGTACCCATAAGGGTCCGATGTTCATCAATGACAGGCGCGTTCTTTAACGCCGTCAATAGGTCACCCGACAGCTTTGCATAGACAAAGGATGCCGGCGGAGTGGTCAAACCTCCCCTCATGGAAGGTGGCTATTCGCCCGATCCTGGAGCCTTGGAGGCCTCCAGAATCTTATCTGGCTCTAAGCCTCTTTGAGACGACACCTCAGTGTCGCGCCCAGACTTCGGAAAAGGAGTCCCCGGAGGCGTCTCGCTCGCCACAGCATTCAAGCTCAATGAATCCTCCGATGAGGACTGTCCGGTAGGAGACCCCGCCGGGCTGTATGAAATGTGGCGACAGTTAAAACTAATATGCCCAGACGACCCTAGATACATATGTGTATTCGGATTTCGGTTACTTACAGTTTTCCCAGGAGTTGGGCCTCGGGATCCCACTCCGGTCTGTTATCGGCAGCCGGGGTGGATGCCTCTAGAGGGGAACCTCGCCCTCTCTTGGGCGTTTCGGCCTCCAGGGATGGGGAAGTTGCACGCTTCTTCCCTCCTGCAGAGCGAGGCTCGTCCTCCTCTGCCTCCTCCTCTTTGTCTTCGGAAGGAGCGTCGCTCGAGCCTTCGGATCTCACGTCCGAAGCCTCGCGACAGCGGAGGCCACTCCGGGTCTTCTTGACCTTCTTGGAGGCCTCCTTCTTGGGCGCCTTGTAAGGCGCAGGAACCAACATCTTCTCAGAAGAGGCCCGGCCGGCTCCACCTTCTTTATCCATTCCTGAGGTCACGATGAGACATAATTAGAATTGTTCCTCAGGACATGCCAACTGAAGCATGGATGGACAGGGCGTGGCTATGACTTACTGGGTTGGGAGAATGGGATAACTGATATCCCCGATCCTTGGTGGAACCCGGCCATTTGCCGGACCTAAAGAGAACCTTCCAGATATCCTTGTGGGAGGAGTCGTAGAGCTCCCGGAGGGTTTGGTGCTCGGCTGGGTCGAACTCCCACAACGTGTAGGCTCGACGCTGGCAAGGGAGAACCAGGCGAACTAGCATCACCTCGACCACGTCAATAAGTTTGACGTCCTTGTTAACCATACTCTGAACGCGCGTCCGGAGCAATAATAGCTCATCGGATGAGCACCAGTTCGGGCCCTTCTTGGGCCAGGACGTGAGCCGCAGTGGAGCTCCAGATCTGAACTCAGGAGCTGCAGCCCACTCTTCGCCGCGTGGTTCGGTGATATAAAACCACTTCTGCTGCCACTCCTTGACGGAGTCGTTGAAAGTGCCCTTCGGACAAACCACCTTGGGCTTTACATTGAAAATCTTCAACCACAGGCCGAAGTGAGGCGGAATCCGGAGGAAGGCCTCGCATGAAACGATGAACGTCGAGATATTGAGAAAGGAGTTGGGGGAATATCATGAAAATCAACCCCATAGTAATACATGACTCCACATACAAATAGGTGGAGGGGAAACCCAAGCCCACAGACAAAATGGGGAAGGAACATGACTCTCTCGTGAGGCTCCGGAGTAGCGACAACCTATCCCGCCGGTGGGAGACGATGGCCGATCTTCTTGGCCAGATACCCGGCTTCCTGGAGCCTCTTGATATCCTTCTCCCGGATAGTAGAGGCCATCCATTTGCCTCCTGCTCCGGATCCGGACATCTTCAGAAAACCTCTCTTCGATGGAAAAGAAAGGCGCTCGGGCGTTAGGGCTCGAGCATAGGGAAGTGAGTTAGCGGAACGAGAAGGCGTGGGTAAAAGAGGAAGATGCCCTATCTCTTTATAAGAGAGGGTAAGATCTTTTTGCTCCTCCCCACTTGCCTGGTGGAACCCGCTTGTCCCCCATTCTCCGCGATTAGCGGTACGGGTGGATTATCCATACCCGTATTGATGAGAATCCCGTGATAAGGGGACACGATCTTCGCTTCGACAAGACGTGCTCAGGAAACTGCCTCGCAGTATATGCTATGGCTGGTTGTGGGAAAAACGGTTCGAATAATGACCTAGCCCTAATGGCCTGTCACGTCGTCTAAAAGTTGTCAGCTGGAGTATCAATCTCTCTACAGTGGTATGCGAAGGTCATTTTGCAGATCCGGACATGGTCTACGTGTTTGATGGTAACCTTGGAGTATTCGGAGGAGGAACCCGCCTTGCAATGCAGAAGACAAGACTGCACGCCAGACTCATCGCCATTGAAGCCTGGTTCAGGGGCTACGGAGGGAGTCCTGGATAAGGGGGTATCCGGACAGCCGGACTGTATTCATCATCCGGACTATAGAAGCGTCAATATACAAGACTCAAGACTTCGGCTCGTGTCCGGATGGGACTCTCCTTTGCGTGGAAGACAAGCTTAGCGATCCGGATATTATGGTTCCTTCCTTGTAACCGACTCCATGTAAACCCTAGCTCTCCGGTGTCTATATAAACCGGAGAGCATGGTCCTTAGAAGGCCGATCACAATTACAATCATACCATCATTGGCTAGCTCATAGGGTTTAGCCTCTACGATCTCGTGGTAGATCTACTCTTGTATTCCACATATCTTCAATATTAATCAAGCAGGAAGTAGGGTTTTACCTCCATCGAGAGGGCCCGAACTTGTGTAAACATTGTGTCCCTTGCTTCCTATTACCATCAGCCTAAGACGCACAGATCGGGACCCCCTACCCGAGATTCGCTAGTTTTGACACCGACAGAGACCTCAAAAGATCTCTCACGAGCAGGCGATGGCTCCCAGGAGCACCCTAGCCACGGAGGCAAACATGCCGAGCCAGCGGAGCTAGAGTCGTTATCCCTCGACGGTATGCCCGATCAGCTCAATAAGCACCTCAATAAGCAGAAGGAGTTCATCCAAGGCTTGATGGAGTTGCTGAAGGAGAGCCTCGACGACATGCCCGCTAAGCTCAATCAGCAGGGGGAGTTGACCGCCGGCTTGGTGATGCTGCTGAAGAAGAGCATTGCCTCGGAGAAGAAGGGGACCGGCGAAATCCTGCGACTTCAGGAGGACAAGGAGAAGCTCTACCACGAGATCGAGCTGTTGAAGAAGAAGAACGCCGGCTGGAAGAAGCTGCATGAGAATAGTAGTTCCTCGATGAAGATGCTGCAGGCCCTCATCATGGAATAGAAGGAGTTGGCGAAGCTCCGCATCAAGCACCCGGCTGTTGTCAAGGTACGTAATGCGGCCGTGGGACATATGATGAAGGCTCGCGTCGAGAAATCCCGCGTCATGGACAGAATGAAGAAGATGGCGGAGGAGACGCACAAAGAGATGGAGGTCGTGGAGGCGATGAAGAAGCAGTTACGACTCCGCGGCGAATTAGATCATTTGGGGTGATAATCTTCCTTCTTATTTTGCTCCTGTGTTTCATCTTTTGCTTCGGGTGTTTCGCCACATGTGTCATGCTCTCTACGAGGCATGAATAGAACAATGGTTTTTTGAGGAAATGAATAGAACAATGCTAACAATGAGATGACTAGCAAATTAGATCATTTTTATCGCCATATGGAACTGGGATGCCGTGTTTCGTGCTCCTCCGTCGCAGTACTACTCCAGTGGAAAACTTGAGTATACCGCATGGTTCTTTGCACCTCCTCGATCAGGTCGTCGGTGCATTTATACGAGCAATCAAATCACAAGGCCCCGCCTTCCAGCAGTAATGAGCCGTCAAATCACAAAGGCCCTCGCTTCTTGTGAAACCGACCAAGCTAGACTGCCTCGCCCTCTAGCCTTTTAAAAAATGTATACTTTTGTACAACAGTAGTATCGATGGATTGCGCCATGGAGCAAAACTTGAAATTAAAAAAAAAGGTGGTACATATAGAGAGCACTCGTCGACAAATTATGCATATAGTACTATTAAAAAGGCTAGTCACAATAATGGTGTCCAGCACAACCCACCCCTCAAATAAAACTAAGCACCCTGGAATTCTTTGACAAAACTAAGCACCCTGAAATTCTTTGACAACTAAACGGCAGGCTATATGATGTTGGACATATATATTGTACGTGTATAATGTGAAGAAACGAGTGGTAGTACTATACCAACTAAAAGTTGAATGTAAGAAATACTAGTATGTACGTACTGAAGAGTTAAAGTAAGAAGAAGAAACATAACATAGTTCTACTGGGGGCTCAGCCCAACACACCCCTCAAATTAAATTAAGCACACCTAAAATTAAACTTTGCAACTATTCCGGTAGACACTACATTAGAACCACCATGAGCAACGACACTGCCACCTTACTCGGAGTCCTCGTCCACGTCCTCGACTTTGTCCTTGTCCCTCTTCCTATTGGACGATACTTCTTTGCTTGAACCGCACACTTGGCTGTTGCTCTTCATCCAACCCTTGTAGATATTGAAGCAAAGGTAGCCATCCATTGCAGCGTAGTGGATGTGGTCTATATCTAGTACATTCCGCTACCATGCATGACGATGAAACATGTATGGAGGTTTCTCCAGTTTACCGTACATAGGATGAACCATGGCTCCTGCCAGGGTCAGCATTGAAGGCTGACGAGAGGACACCAGCCGATTATTTTGGAGGTCGAAGGTGTTGCCTACAACGAGGCCTATCCGACACAAGACTTCTTTGTCGTTACCAAAGTCTACAGTAACGAATTTGACTAGGTTTCTCTCGAGGAAGTCCTTAAAATCCTGGCACTCAACATCGGCATGGCATATGTGGTAGACCAAGCATAAGTCATGCACGCAAACCTGGATCACGGCGGGCTTCTTCCTCTCTTCATCCTTTAGATCCTTCTGTCGTCCCAGGACTGTGGTGTACTCAACATCTAGCCCAACGACCCACTCATCATTTGAGTCTTCGAACATACGTCTGAAGCGAGAAAGGCATCCTTTCACCGTCACGGAAGAACGGGTGTAGATGACGTCGAACTCATCGCCGGTGATGGTTCTAACCTTGTACTCACCACCGATCATGGAGATTTGGGACGCCATGGATTTGGGAGGAGGGTTAGGATTAGTGGAACTGTTGTAATGTGAATGGACGGGACAACTAGGAGCGAACCGCCATAGTATTGAAGGACTTGCGGGGATGAGTAGGAGCGAACTGCCAGTGTGCGAACAGCAGGGTAGTGGCTTTCCATTCTCCCATGATACGGGCTTCCGAGAGCCATTGGATCTGAGATCGAACGGTTGTATGGCGTGATTCTAGACCTATGGGTGAATATCCTATCCTGGAGGGTTATTCTGCAAATTTTCAGCAACTTAGCATGCGACCGTTTGATCTTAGATCCAAGGGCTGCCAGCAGCCTTTATCATGGTCGCGCCTACTACGACCGTCGCGTCGCTCGCGCGGTCGCACCCTTGGAGATTTAACACGGTGCGTTAGGCTATCTGATGTTGGCATGTCATACATAGTCATCACTTAGTCACTCATACTACAAAAAGGTTGGCTATAAGTGTATTTTTTTACTTCTCTTTACCTCTTTCTGCGTACTCCCTCCGTCCCATAATATAAGAATGTTGACACTAGTGTAGTGCCAAAAACGTTCTTATATTATGGAACACAGGTAGTACTAGTATTTATTGCATTTGCCAAGGAGTGACCTCTTCTAATGAAATGGTGTTGCTAAGTTTGCTTCATTTAATTAGCTATAGACTCAAAATTGTCTTTTCACCTAGGTACACGCGCTTAGCACCATTTCTTCCTTGGGTCACCAAACTAGTCTCTCTCTTCTTGATTAACTTGCCACATCAGACTTTATGCCTATGTGGCAAGCTTAGCACATGTAGGAGCAAGTAAAAGTAAGTACAATAGTGTGCTTTACGGCATTTTTGCATATGTGGAGGAAAGAGAGGCAAGGAAAAAGTGGAGAAGTTGGCTCTCATGCAAGAGCCAGCCTCTACTACATGGTGGAGCATTGGGAGAGGCACATGTATGGAGGTGGTCAGGAATCGGGAGACTCACGCCGGTCGTAGCGCCGCAGTTAAAATGATAATGGCAAGTCAAATCATGGGCCCCCACCTGTCCAGCAGTAACTCGCTGTCAAATCACACAGCCCTACGTTTGCAGCAGCCTACTCCCTCGTCTTCTCGCGTCTCTGTCGAACGACTAGGCGGAACTGCCACACCGCCTACCGCGCAGGAAAAGCCCCGCACTCGACTTTTAAATAGTATATAGTATACTAATTTTGTATCCATGGATTGCGCCCGCGCCGTGGAGCAAAGCGTCTAAAAATGGCGGTACACATGTACGGAGTATACAGCATGCCCGTCGCGTTTGCGTCGCACCCCAGCCGGTCGGTCGGTCTGGCACGCTATTCTGTGAATGGAACGGGCGTCATATTGCGTTTGCACACACATGTGGGACGTCAATTGAGAACCGACCATAGGAACACTCCTAGGCCCCACAAGTCGAGTGACTTAATAGAAGAGGAAGACAAGCGATAGTACTAGTGAAGTGTTGTACTATGTTGGTGCATGGACGATCCCTGCAAGACACGGAAGATCAGTTCATCCATGCATGTGACCAGACTCCAGCAGACACGCCTGGATTAGCTATCGTCTACATATCATGCAAGCTGTGTTGTACATGGTTGTAGTTGTGGTGAGAAATCTAAAAAAAGGTTTCTTGTCATCTCGCAAAATTAGGTGTCATGTGCTTCGGATCACTGCGAGGGTTAAACAGCGACAACTGAGTTGGGCTAGTCATTGGGGGCACATGCATGAATAGTGACTACTCGGCTGGCATCTAGGTCAAGCCGGCTATGTTAATTATGACATCTATCAACAAACCCCTTTTCTACGAGTTTATCTTTAATTTAAGCTTTGTTCCTTGTCTAGTTTGTCCGTCGGGATTCATGTTGTCTCCTTTGGGCAGTGAGGTTATGATTTCTTGTCATGTGGCATTTTTTCGTGTTATATGTTATAATCCGGCGCTTTAGATCAAAATGACGACAACTGCGCCTCCGGGCCACATGCATGAAGACTTCTTGACAGTCATTGACGAGGTCAAGCCGGCTCCGGTAGACAAAAGAAAACTAGTACTACTCCACTATATAGGCAGGAGCCTCCGCGCTTGCTTGCTAGTGTTGCTCTCTTCACATTGTCTTGGCCTCTCTAGATCTAAACAGGACAGCGGTGTCCACTCTCTCTCTCTCTTCTGCCCACCGCTGGTCACAGATCCAGCCGGGTCCTCTATGCCGGGGAAGGTGAGAAGGTGCAACGTTCATGCGGTCGTCCTCGGCAACGGCTCTTACCCACTGCTGGGCGCGTCCTGATCAACCTGACTTGCCATTCTCCCCCAATCACCGCTGGCGAGGGAGGGCCTCCGACCCGTTCTGCCTCGCTGCCTTAGTGTGGGCAGATCCGGCCTCCCGCCGCCCACCTAGTGACATCCGGGCGACCATCAGGTATAACTTCCTTTGAAACCGGCCTTGCTCTACTTCCCGAGCTCCCGACATTGCTGCATTTGTATCTTTTACTATTTCTCAGGCCCCCTCGTAGATAGGATCGATCGGCTATTCGAAAACCACCTAATTTTTTTTACGTTTAAGAGGTAAAACTAGTTCATGCACTCGAATCTAGTACTACTTGGTTCAAACAAGGAAGAAAGGGGTGGGGGTGGGGGAGGATTTGTTACCTGAATCTAGGACTTGGTTGAAAGAGAAAATAATGGGGGCGAAAAGTAGCAGAGACTGGCTATCCAACTGGTCTCTAGGTCTAAAAGGGAAATAAAGGGAAACACAGTACAAACTAAATATAAACCCGATCTATTGGTTGAAAAAGGAAAGAAAGTGGGCACCGGGGGACAAGTCAACAAAGTAAGTCCAGCACTAGATTTGCTAGCCTCACACAGTATAAGGTGGCTATACCGAACAAAAATGGGACCAACCCAGATATCCTGTTCTGATGTTTGTTGCCCCGAGCCACTCTTATGTAATGCCACTGGTAAAATGTAGCAGTCGCACTGTTAAAAGTAAGGACACGTTAAACCAATGTTGTTTTTAATGTAATGCCTCCACTAATATGAATCAATGGCACTTCTTTACATGTCCTGCTAAAATTTCCCATTAAGATAAGTTGGTTCTTTTCGTTAGAAATGCAACTGTCCTGGTCCGCCTACTCTCTCGTGCCCAAAGTAATGTCGTATTTAACGGTTGTCATAGTTAATGCTAATGCCCACACTAATATCCAGCAATGCCACTGCTTTAGAAATTGCTACTGTCCTTGTAGGATTGCCATTCAGGTAAGGAACATGCTTCTTTTCATTTGATGCATGTTTCATCACTTGTTAGTCACCCTCCTTTCCACCTTTTTTGTGCAAACAGAGATATACATTTCACGCTCGATCTTAGTTGAATTGCATAAATGATATCCCAATTATAGTTGAGCATTCCAGGAGCTTCACAACCAACCTTGATGTTGCTCATTTTTATTGCAACTAATGAAGAAGAAGCTCTGTGGGTTTCGTTTTCTGATGGAAATGGAACCGGGGCTGGAGCCCTTTTCTTAATTTTTTTGAAGAAGAAGCTGCTAGCTCACGGGACATTGCTTCATTTTAGGTGAAATGCACCAAAAGGTCCCATGAATTGAATCATCCATGTTGGTGACTGAAAGAGCCAGCTTCAACATCCCAGTCTAAGCACCCCCGGCCTCCATCCTTGCGACGCACGGTACACCTCGTTTTCCACCTGCTCGACCCTAGTGTCACTGATAAAATGAAGTAATAATATAGTTAAAGTAGAGCGAGTGTCATCTCTATCATTTCATTTCCAATGTAGATAAAGAAAGTGCTTCTCTTTGTTAATGTATGTTTCATCAACTAGTCCCATTGTTAATGTTTAAGCGTTTCTGCAAACTGGGGTGCTTAATTTTAGTTGATATGTACAAAAATAGAGATTTGAATGTGTCAAGGCGCCTCCTTGTACCACCGCTGTACACTGATGTTCATCACTGGCAAAAGGTGTATCTGGGAGACTAGGGATGATGTCCAGTATGAGGCGTACCGTATGAGGCGTCGCAGGGCCCATCTCGCCCTCGCAGCATGGCATACTATGATACTATCGCAATATTTTCTTCTATTTATTTTGTGTGTTTCATCAACTAGTGCCACTATAATGTAATCACGATTTTTCATTATCTGTGCAAACAGGGTTATTCAGCTGCATTTTGGTGGAACTGCACAAATGTACGTATGGAACTGGCATATATGCTGAGTGCAAGGTGTGCCAAGTAAAAATTACCGACACCAACCATGCTGAATGCATGCATTGGCATCCACCACCACCACCAGTGGGATGTGTGGCGCTCTCTATGGACGGATCTTTCTCGGCAGCAAATCCTCTAACCAAATACTAGTAGCTTATATTGGCAGTTTTCTAGGGAGTACTCTTTTCTGAAAGAAGCACCAATCTATTTTTCTTTATTTGTACACTGTGTCACAACTTTGACCCAAAGGTCCAGATCTATTTTAGGGTGATTGGCGTAGTACTCGAAGACTGATTGTAAGCATGATTTTCATTAGCTGTCACACTGATTGTTAGCATGAGCAAGTGGAAGATTAGGTTAGTGCGAAGCTTACCTTAAACCCTACCACCACCGTTGAAACGAGGCGAGCGTCGAGGGAACCGTGGAGAACGGCGGGGAAGCGACGTCGACCCATCCTACCTCCTCTTGCAGTGGGAGAACGAATACTCCTGTGGCTCCGGCTGGCTCTGCACCCTCACGAACGACACAACATACTCGATTGATTCATTATCCTCTGGCTGCTCGACCTTCGACCTGTACGCCCACCACCTCCGCCTGACTGTCACCTCGGGCGAGTCTGCTCCATCGCCCATAGGAGATACTTGATGAACTCGGAGGACTACGGCGTGACTGCCGCCGAGGAGTACATGTACATCGTCGCCCTCATCGCTGTCGTCTCGCTCTTTCGCATACATTGCCATGTGGCCCGCACCGTCCTCGAAATCTCCCACTCATTGTAAAACCAACTAAGGATCTCCTTCAACCTGGCTAACTTTGCCTGGTCGCCACCGGCGATCTGCCTGATTTGCTGCTGCACCCTCTCCATAGATGTCCTTCTGAGTGTTCCGGTGCTAGCTTTGGAAGATGGGAGGAGAGACGGTGGTCTTGCAATAGAGAAGAGAGAGAGGTGAGACGGTGGTTTTGGAATGGAGATGATGGAGATGAGAGGAGGTGGTTTTGCAATGGAGAAGATCTGAAGAGGGAGACACGAGACGGTGGTTTTGGAATGGAGATGATGGAGAGGAGAGGAGGTGGTTTTGCAGTGGAGAAGATCAAAAGAGGGAGAGGCGAGACGGTGGTTTTGGAATGGAGAGGATGGACAGGAGAGGAGGTGGTTTTGGAATGGATATGATGGAGAGGAGAGGAGGTGGTTTTGCAATGGAGAAGATTAGAAGAGGGAGAGGCAAGACAGTGGTTTTGGAATGGAGGTGATGGAGAGGAGAGGAGGTGGTTTTGCAATGGAGAAGAGGGAGAGGAGCGTGCGGCATCGATTTAGGATTGGACGAGAGGGCCGGCACGCTGTGACTGGATCAAAATCAAAATCAATTTACCCTTCAATTAAGAAAGCGACCCCACATTAACTAGTCTCCCTTTTATTCCGGGTCATAATTGACCATGATTTTCGCACATAAAATATATGTTATACGTTGCAAAATAATATAATTTTAAAGTACATTCAGATATGAACCAAACGATACATTTTCTAGTGACATGCATTCACATTTTGCTTGTCAAATACAACACGTGGTCAAACTTTGACCCAAAATACGCAATACAACAAAAAAATACTTCCAAGACCAGCGCCGCTCTTCCGCTCTTCTCCTCTTAAACCACTGCCGCTCCTCTCCTGTTCCAATCTAAATCCAGCGCTGCTCCTCTCCTCTTCCATTTCAAAACCACCGCCCCTACTCTCCTGTTCAAGTCAAAAACAAGCATTGTTCCTCTCCCGTTCTAATCCAAAACCAGCGCTGCTCCTCTCCTCTTACATTCAAAAACCACCTCTGGTGAGTGAAGGTGCTGTGGAGAAGTAGATCGATGGAGGAGTACAACCGATACGTGAGGATCGCAGACGGTGAACCTGTGAAGCTAGCTAGGATGTTGGAGATACAGTCTTGATTTGACAACAAGGACCAACTAGCAGCGACGACGACATCCATGGCCAAATATCTGCAACAGAGCGAAAAGGCGGCTATACTCCTGGAGGGAGTCACACCAGAGTACATAGAGCTGCTCCTCTTGGCCATGGAGCAAACAGATTCACCGAATCCGATCGTGAGGGAGCAGTGGTGGGAGTATCAATCCCAGATGGAGCATCCACCAGAGATTGAAGGATCGAGCATCTACAGGGTGCCGTTTGTGAGGGTGTCCTGCCAGAGCGAACCGGTGGAGTCTTCGTCGACCGAACCCAACTGCAAGAGGAGAAAAGCAGTTGGCCCAATGAAGCTTCCCCGCCATCGTCTCTCTCGCCATTCACATCATCTCACGGGGCGGCTGTCTGCCGTCGAGGAATAGGAGGGGGCTGCCCCCCCAGCCCAATAGTCGGGCAGGTTGTGAATTGTGTTTTGTGTTGTGTATTTTGAGAGTACTTTCAGATATGAATGTCTTTTGAATTTCAAATTTGCAGTATTGAGCATATGAAGTATTTTATGAATTCTAGAGATCTATTTTTAGAACATAAAAAATGTAGTTTCATAGGAGTATAAAAGTGCAGACAATGTTATTCTCAGAGAAGAAACTGCAAGTTTCAGTTTCAGATAAGAAACTACAAGTTCAGTTTCAGAAAAGAAACTGCAACTTGCAGAGGCAGAGCATTTATATTAACACGACCTTTTCAACAGTGTTAACATCATGTTGGAAGTTTTATTCATGGTCGAAAATGGAACTACCAGCCAGTTAACATCATGCTGATCAACATTCATGCATAGCACATATTCATATGATGCACAGTCAAAATGCCCACACAATGTCGAGTGTGCAAAACACAGAGAAAACGAGGGACGAAGTTTTGGCAAGTGTTGGACGTGGTTTTGGGCTGCCCCGTCTAGGCTTTCGTTTTTAACATGCGCAGCCCACGACCTCGGATGGGAGGTCCATTGGCCTGTTTGTATTTTCTTAGGGCCGCCATGTATCGACCGGCCTATGGACCTCCCATCCGAGGTTTTATTTTCGGCAGCCCAATTTATGTATCTTTTTTGAAGAAAACGCAGAGGTCTGTTCTATTTTTCTATATAAGAATAGGAACGCCAGGTCCAACTTATGTTTCCCTTCTAACTATATTGTATATATTTAAATCATTTTATATGTTATTATATATTATTTTTATTGTCACCATATATTTAACAGATACTTACATATGTAAGAAAACAATATCCCACATCTTATTAACTTATAAAAATAATTTCTTAACAAATAAAATCCTGGATTGTTTTGGCACGAAAATCCTAGTGATTGTGTACAAAAGCTTGGTAAGATTTAAGGACGAATTTAATAATATCACTTATTATTTAAATATATTTATAACAAAATGCTCAGCCCCTTTTTATTTTTTGATAACATTGCTGGCCCAACCCAACATTATAATTAGAATCAGCCCAGCAAAATCGTGTATTTCGAGAAAGTGCAAATGGTCTGTAATTTTTAAGTAAATAAAATAAATGGGCCGCATGGATGCTACATTATTTGTTCACCCAGCCCAGCTAATGGCTGTAATTAAAAAAAGAAGATCAAATTGACTGTAAATTCTACCACGCAAAAAAAAGACTGTAAATTCTGAAAAAATGGGTTGAATACGTGCCACATTTTTGGAGGCTAAAATGTGGGTCAATAGGTCCAAGCCAACGCAAGTCATTGTCAATTTAGTCAACAAATGATTCTGACGTGTTAGCCGTTGGATTTACATCCAACGACCGACATCCATCTTCAATCTCTCGTCTTCTTCCTCCAGCGCCGCCGGGACCACCCCCCGCCTCCTGCTGCTAGCAGCTCTACTTAACACGCTTCGCTATGAAGTGCTACTCCACCGTTGGCCAGGCCATCCCTCCACCCCTCCACACCTCCTGTTCTTCTCCACCGACTGCCCAACCAAACCGCACTAGAACCAGTTAACCCTCGTCCACCTCTCCGTCTGCGACTCTACACTTGTGTCTTCCCATCTCCGGCTCGTTGCTGTCCGGGGCCTCACCGTCGTCCACCACCTTGGATGCGCTCGGCGCGGCGTGGTCAACGTGGTCAACGAACGACACTATCGGAAGTAGATTGTGCGTGGAGAGGCTGACAGCTGGGTCCATGACCGCACACAAGGAAATGGCTCCTTATTATGCACAAAATAATGATTCCTCCACCTGACATCTGGGACCCACTGGAAGGGCCTCTGTATTTCGCAAAAAAAAACGTGCCCCCCGCTGACATGTCGGACCAACCATCTATCTTCGCACACAAGGAAGTGCCTCCTTATTACGCACAAAAAAATGAATACTCCCCCTGCCAGCTGGAACCCAGCATAGTGGGGGCTGACTTGTGGGCCTACCAAGTTGACGGGGACGGAGGGCTTTGTCAACTTAGTCTATATGAACGATTCTAGCTCCTGTTACTGTATGATAGTCATCCAACGGTCGTAGTGCTTCTTCATCCTCTGGTCTTCTTGCTCCAGCCGCCCATACCAGCGCCGGTCGTGCCGCGTGCTCCTGCCTCCCGTGGCCGGCTGTGATGCCGCGGAGGCCTCACTGCCCCCTATTACTCCCACTGCTGGCCAGGCCATCCCTCTACTCACCCACACCCCCTGTTATTCTGCGGTGACAGCAGCCTCACACCGCAGCCGAACCAGTGAACCCTCGTACTCCTCTTCGCGTGGGCATCCACTGCTGCGTCTTCCCCGGCTCCGAGTCGTCCCCTTCCTAGGCCTCGCCGTCGTCCACCGCCGTGGTGCTCTCGGTGCGGCGTGGTCAACGTGGTCAAGGAACGACTTCCATCAAACGTGGACTGTACATGGAGAGGCTGACAGCTGGGTCCATGGCCGCAGCAAGGAAGTGCTTCCTTATTATGCGCAAAATAATGATTCCTCCACCTGACAGTGGGGACCCACCGGACGGGCCACCATATTTCGTGAAAAAAAACATTTCCCCCTGAGTGCTGGGACCCACCAACTACATCTTTGCACGCAAGGAAGTGCGGCCGGGCAAAAAAAACCATTTGCCCCCCTGACTGCTGGGACCCACCAGCTACATCTTTGCACGCAGGGAAGTGTGTCCGGGCAAAAAAAAACGATTCGCCCCCCTGACTATTGGGACCCACCAGCTACATCTTCGCACGCAAGGAAGTGCCTGACAGTCGGGACCCACCTGGTCGAAGCGTATGTAGCATTGTCATTCTAGTCGCGAACGTGTACGTACATATATACTGGTCGATGTAGAGGCGCGCACGTGTCGATGTAGAGGCACGCACGTTTCGTAGTAGAGGCGCGCACGTAGCATGTACACGTACGTACATCGGCTAGTGTGCAAGAAACTAAATACGGCCACGTATGTGTACACACGGGCGGGGTCTCGAACGCCTACTCGCACATACGTACAACGAGGGCTCGTGTACATGGCTAGGTCGGAACAGGGAAACAGCATCGTCGTCGTGTTCATGGGGAGGCAGCGGAATGTGTCGTGTTCATGGGCAGGCAACGTAATGTGTCGTGTTCATGGGGAGGCAACGGAATGCGTCGTGTTCATTAGGAGGCAACGGAACGCGTGGGAGCCAACCGGCTGGGTCGAAACGGAGTGCATGGTCGTGTTCATCGGGAGGGCTTGGATGGAACAGGCGATGGAAATGAGGCCTGGCGTACCGCAGAATGAAGGAAACGAACCTCCTACGTTCGGAACATGGTCCTGTTGATCGGGAGAGGTGTGGCGTACCGCAAAACGGAGGAAACGGACCTCCTACGGTCGAAACGGGGGTCCTGTTGATCGGGAGGGGTGTGGCGTACCGCAAAACGGAGGAAACAGACCTCCTACGCTTGAAACGGGGTCCTGTTGATCGGGAGGGGTGTGGCGTACCGCAAAACGGACGAAACAGACTTGTGTTGGAGCGCTACGGTTGAAACGGGGGTCCTGTTCATCGGGAGGGGTGTGGCATAATGCAAAACGGGACTCCACGGGATACTATTCATCTCCACCGTCGACCTCCTCCAGTCTCCACGGGCTACCGTCGACCTCCTCCAGTCTCCACGGGCTACCGTCGACCTCATCCAGCCTCCATGGGCTCCTGTTCATCCATCCTCCACCGCGTGCTACTCCACCAGCTACTATTCAACCACCCCTCCACGGGCACCCCTCCACCGTCTACTGTTCATCCAGCCCTCCACACCACGGGGTCCTATTCAACCACCCCTCCACGGGAACCCCCTCCACCGTCTACTGTTCTTCCAGCCCTCCACACCACAGGGTCCTGTTCATCCAGAGGCAATGCCACCGCTCACTGTTCATCCACCCCCCGCAACGCTCACTGTTCATCCAATTGATCGGCTTCAGTTAGCAGCAATAGCGAAGGAATCGATTGATCGAGTTCAGTTAATAGACATCGATCGATCGCTCGGGTTCAGTAACGCGTAGCCTGCAGTGCAATCGCTCGGGTTCAGTTAGAGCCAACGCATCGCACACACGCGCGTACATGTACGAGAGAAACGCGCATCGCTCGACCCCCGACCTCCCACCGTAACCGGGAACTCCCTGAAATTTTCCTCGCCCTTGGTTCTACCATGGTTTTTTCCGTCATGGACGGCCCAAAGAATGTCATGCAGCTGCGTCTCCAGCCCGCCCAGGACAAAAAGCCCATTTTATGTCATGATTTTTTGTCATAGAAGTAGGAGCCCACCACATCTATGATGATACCGGGTTTTGTCACAATTATCGTCATAGAAGTGTCATATGTATGACAGAAAAAAAATTCATTCGACCCAAAATGTCACGGATGTGTCTTTTTTTGTAGTGACTTCCGCCCTTGTTTTGGACTCTAACTTGCATGATTTGAATGAAACTAACCCAGACTGACACTGTTTTCAGCAGAACTGCCATGGTGTTGTTTATTGTGCAGAAAACAAAAGTTCTTGGAATGACATGAAAATCCACGGAAACAACTTTTGGAAAATATAAAAAATACTGGCAAAAGAATCAAGGCCAGGGGGCCCACACCCTGTCCATGAGGGTGGGGGGCGTGCCCTCCCCCTGGGCGCGCCCCTGTCGCGTGGGCCCCCTGATGCTCCACCGACCTCAACTCCAACTCCATATATTCCGTTTTGCGGAGAAAAAAATCAGAGAGAAAGTTTCATCACGTTTTACGATACAGAGCTGCCGCCAAGCCCTAATCTCTCTTGGGAGGGATGATCTGGAGTCCGTTCGGGGCTCCGAAGAGGGGGATTCGTCGCCGTCGTCATCATCAACCATCCTCCATCACCAATTTCATGATGCTCACCGCCGTGCGTGAGTAATTCCATCGTAGGCTTGCTGGATGGTGATGGGTTGGATGAGAGTTACCATGTAATCAAGTTAATTTTGTTAGGGTTTGATCCCTAGTATCCACTATGTTCTGAGATTGATGTTGCTATGACTTTGCTATGCTTAATTCTTGTCACTAGGTCCCGAGTGCCATGATTTCAGATCTGAACCTATTACGTTTTCATGAATATATGTGAGTTCTTGATCCTATGTTGCAAGTCTATAGTCACCTATTATGGGTTATGATCCGACAACCCCGAAGTGACAATAATCGGGATACTTCTCGGTGATGACCATAGTTTGAGGAGTTCATGTATTCACTATGTGCTAATGCTTTGTTTCGGTTCTCTATTAAAAGGAGGCATTAATATCCCTTAGTTTCCACTAGGACCCCGCTGCCACGGGAGGGTAGGAAAAAAGATGTCATGCAAGTTCTTTTCCATAAACACGTATGACTATATTCGGAATACATGCCTACATTACATTGATGAACTTGAGCTAGTTCTGTGTCACCCTATGTTATAGCTATTACATGAGGAATCACATTCGACATAATTATCCATCATTGATCCAATGCCTACGAGCTTTTCACATATTGTGCTTCGCTTATTTACTTTTCCGTTGTTACTGTTACAACTACTACAAAATTGCTATCTTTACTTTTGCCACTGTTACCATTGCTATCATACTACTTTGCTACTAAATACTTTGCTGTAGATACTAAGTTATCCATGTGTGGTTGAATCGACAACTCAACTGCTAATACTTGAGAATATTCTTTGGCTCCCCTTGTGTCGAATCAATAAATTTGGGTTGAATACTCTACCCTCTAAAGTTGTTGTGATCCCCTACACTTGTGGGTTATCAACGCCTGCTCCTAAGCCCGCCAGCATTTTGGAGCCATTGAAGTGCATGACCCAGTTGGAATATGTGTCGTACTCTTTAGGGAGTTTAGCCTCTGTTAATTCGGTGACGAAGTCGGCCAGTACTTGGGATTTAATGGCCCGGCGCGGTCTATATGCTATATCAAATGGGAGGAGCTCAATGGCCCACTTGGCAATCCGGCCTGTGGCATCGCGGTTGTTTATTATGTCATTGAGTGGTACTTCGGAGGCCACCGTGATTGAGCACTCTTGAAAGTAGCGTAGTAGCTTCCGGGATGCCATGAAGACCATGTATGCTATTTTTTGGTAATGAGGGTACCGGGATTTGCATGGTGTGAGGAGAGTGGATACGTAGTATACCGTCTTCTGAAGCGGGAATTTGTGTCCATCCTTCTTTTGTTAAACGACGAGCACAGCACACACGACCTGGTGTGTTGACAATATGTATTATAACATGGGTTCGCTGACATTCGATGCGGCCAGGATTGGGTTGCTCGCTAAAAGAGATTTTATTTCTTCCAGTCTGGCCGTTGTCGCGTCCATCCACTCGAAGTGATCGATGTGTCGGAGAAGGCGATAAAGTGGCAATGCTTTTTCTCCTAGTCTAGAGATAAAGCGGCTTAAAGCTTCCACACATCCGGCTAGTTTTTGGATTTGTTGAAGATCTGTTGGTGTAGCCAACTACGACAAAGCTCGGATTTTAGCTGGGTTCGCCTCAATTCCTCTATTGGAAACGATGAATCCCAACAGATTTCCAGCGGGAACGCTGAAAACACACTTTTCCGGATTGAGCTTGATGCCATATGTACGAAGGTTGTCGATTCTGAGACGCAGATCGTCTATTAATGACTCGACGTGCCTATTTTTGATAACTACATCATCCACATATGCTTCAATTGTCTTGCCAATTTGTTTCTCCAGGCATGTTTGAATCATGCGTTGGTAGGCAGCGCCGATGTTTTTGATCCCAAAGGGCATAATGTTGAAGCAGAAAGGCTCGTATGGGGTAATAAATGCCGTTGCGGCTTGATCGGACTCCTTCATCTTGATTTGATGGTATCCGGAGTATGCGTCGAGGAAACACGGTGAGTCGTGTCCTGCAGTATCATTGATAATCTGATCGATGCGTGGGAGGGGGAAGGGATCCTTAGGGCAGGCCTTGTTGAGGTCTTTGAAGTCGACACATATGCACCAGGATTTATCCTTCTTTGGTACCATCACCAGGTTTGCGAGCCAGTCCGGGTGTTTTATTTCGCTGATGAATCCGGCCTCGAGTAACTTGGTTAGCTCCTCCCCATAGCTTGTCGTTTGGGTTCGGAAAAGCGCCACAGTGTTTGTTTGACCGACTTATGTCCCTTCAATATATTGAGGCTATGTTCGGCTAGCCTGCGTGGGATCCCTGGCATATCAGAAGGGTGCTAGGCGAATATGTCCTAGTTTTCGCGTAGGAACGCTCGTAGTGCGGCGTCAACCGTTGGGTCCAGCTATGCCCCGATGGATGCTGTCTTCTTGGGGTCCATCGGGTGGACTTGAAATTTGACTATTCCGTCTGCTGGTTTAAAGGAGGTGGATTTGGGTCACTTGTCCAGAATCACGTCGTCCCTATCCATCGTGGAGTGTAGTGCGGTTAACTCTTCGGCCGCGAGGGCTTCAGACAATGCCTTGAGGGCCAGGGTTGTGGTTTTGTTTTCTGTGCGGAGTGCTATGTCCGGATCACTAGCAAGAGTGATAATACCATTGGGCCCGGGCATCTTGAGCTTCATGTACCCGTAATGGGGTATAGCTTGGAAGCGTGCAAATGCATCTCACCCTAATAAGGCGTGATATCCACTATTGAAAGGGGCCACTTGGAAGGTTATCTCTTCAGACAAATAATTCTCCAGCGTGCCGAATACCACATCGAGTGTAATTTTTCCCGCACATTGCGCCTCCCGACTGGGAATGATTCCTCGGAAGCTCGTGCTACTTTGCTCATTGCGGCTCCTGTCTATTTCCATTTTGTTGAGAGTTTCCATGTAAATGAGGTTTAGTCCGCTGCCGCCGTCCATGAGTACTTTGGTAAGCCGAAAGCCATCCACGATTGGACCGAGGACCAATGCGGCTGGTGCTCGGACTATCCTGAATTTTGGTTCGTCACTGGCATTGAAAGTTATGGCCGTGTCATCCCAGGGGTTTATTGTTGTGACTTGGCAGACTTCAGCGAGGCCGCAGAGTGCCCATTTGCGCCTATTGTTTGAGGTGAAAGTCTCAAAGACCGTCAATACTTTGAGGTCATCGTCTTCCGTGGGGTGTTGCTCTACAGTATTTTTGGTGAGGAGATCCTCTCTGCTCTTGGCCACTTGCCGGAGTATCCAACATGCTCTAAGGCTGTGAGTTGCTATGGTATCTGGTGTTGTGTGTATTTTGCATGGCCTATCAAGCCATCTCTCCAGGACGGTTCTGCGCACCGTAATGGGCTTCGATTTCTTTACTATTGGATCGGGCGACCCACGAGGGTGCATCCTTTTTGCGCGGATGAGGGGTTGAGTGGACACTGGTGGCTTCCAGGGAGCTGCCTGAGTTTTCCACGTGCTTTCCATTGTGCAATACTTCTATACTATGGTTGCCAAGTGATACGTCTCTGTTGTATCTATAATATTTGATTGTTCCATGCCAATATTATCCAACTTTCATATACTTTTGGCAACTTTTTATACTATTTTTTGGGACTAACATATTGATCCAGTGCCTAGTGCCAGTTCTCATTTGTTGCATGTTTTATGTTTCACAGAAACCCCATATCAAACGTAGTCCAAACGGGATAAAAATGGACGAATATTTATTTTGGAATATTTATGATTTTTGGGAAGTAAAATCAACGCGAGACGGTGCCCGAGGGGGCCACAAGGTAGGGGGCGCGCCCCAGGGAGGCAGGCGCTCCCTGGACCCTCGTGGGCCCCTCATAAGGCAGTTGATGCTCTACTTTTTCCGCAAGAAAGCTAATTTTATGAGAAAAATCTGGGTGAAAGATTCAACCCAATTGGAGTTACGGATCTGCAGATATAAAAGAAACAGTGAAAGGGCAGAATCTGAGAACGCAGAAACACACACACACACACACACACACACACACACACACACACATATATATATATATATATATATATATATATAGAGAGAGAGAGAGAGAGAGAGAGAGAGACAGAGAGGGAGAGAGAGAGATCCAATCTCGGAGGGGCTATCGCCCCTCCCAAGCCACGGGAGCCAAGGACCAGAGGGAAACCCTCCCATCTAGGGAGAAGGTCAAGGAAGAAGAAGAAGAAGGGGGGATCTCCCCCCCCCCTTGCTTGAACACCGTCGGGGGCCATCATCATCAGCGCGATCTTCACAAACACCTCCATCATCTTCACCAACATCTCCATCAGCTTCCCCCATCTATATTCAGCGGTCCACTCTCCCGCAACCCGCTGTACCCTCTACTTGAACATGGTGCTTTATGCTTCATATTATTATCTAATGATGTGTTGCCACCCTATGATGTGAGAGTAGATTTTCGTTGTCCTATCAGTGATTGATGAATTGCTATGATTGGTTTGAGTTGCATGTTTTATTATTGGTGTTGTCCTATGGTGCTCTCCGTGTCGCGCAAGCGTGAGGGATCCCTCCTGTAGGGTTTGCAATATGCTCATGATTTGCTTATGGTGGGTGGCGTGAGTGACAGACGCACATACCCGAGTAAGTAGGTCGTTTGCGTATGGGATAAAGGGGACTTGATACTTTAATGCTATGGTTGGGTTTTACCTTAATGATCCTTAGTAGTTGCGGATGCTTGCTAGAGTTCCAATCATAAGTGCATATGATCCAAGAAGAGAAAGCATGTTAGTTTATGACTCTCCCTCAAATAAAATTGCAATAGTGATTATCGGTCTAGTAAAGTAGCCAATTGCTTAGGGACAATTTCACAACTCCTACCACCACTTTTCCACACTCGTTATATTTACTTTATTGCTTCTTTATCTAAACAACCCCTACTTCTTATTTACGTGCTCTTTATTATCTTGCAAACCTATCCAACAACACCTACAAAGTACTTCTAGTTTCATACTTGTTCTAGGTAAAGCAAACACTAAGCATGCATAGAGTCATATCAATGGCAGATAGGACTTGAGAGAATATTTGTTCTACCTTTATCTCCTCGTTGGGTTCGACACTCTTAGTCAGTGAAGTGTAATACACGACGGCGGTTGATTGCATTGAGGATTCCCTCGTCCGTGTAGTTATTGCAGAATACAGAGATCGCGTCTTCATCACGGCAATCGTTAATCTTGTTTTTAACAAGGAGGAATCTGGCCCAAAAGTGATGGACTGTTTCCTCATACTACTGTCGTTTGTGCATGAGATCACGTATATCTGGGTGGGTGGGTGGATTTAAATCCGAACCCTATCCCAATTTGGGATCCGGAGTTTGAGAAGCTTCCGAGCTTAACAGTTCGGGCCCCAGGATATTAACTATTTTTTCAGGTCTAGTGCCCGACTGTAGGTTCGGAGGACGGGGCACGTTTTTCCGCGGACAGGTATCCGTCTCTTTGAGCTCGGAAATCCGAACATAGTTCATCCTCAATATAGAGGAAGAGTTGTTGTATTGCTCCTCTACTACGGCTATCTGATGGGTGATCGGCGGAGATTTGATTTCTCTCTGGTCGGGTTTAAGCCCAATCCGATCGTAGTCTGTAGCGACCCCCAAGGCGGCAATGCGATCGAGGAGTTCGTTTAAAGACGACAACTCCATCGAATCCATCCGTTTGGAGTATTCGGGGTCGACACAGAGGCGATTTTCGATGACCCGAGAAGTTATCATCGGCCTAACGGCCAAACGGGCGGTCATGGTAAAGCCGCCCAGCCGGATGGTTTGGCCTGAAAGTACTTCTAGTTTCATACCTGGTCTAGGTAAAGCAAACACTAAGCGTGCGTAGAGACATATCAGTGGAAGATAGGACTTGAGAGAATATTTGTTCTACCTTTATCTCCTCGTTGGGTTTGACACTCTTACTTATCGAAAGAGGCTACATTGATCTCGTATACTTGCGGGTTATCAAGACCTTTTTCTGGCGCCGTTGCCGAGGAGTCATAGCGTGGGGTGAATATTCTCGTGTGTGCTTGTTTTCTTTATCACTAAGCTATTTTTATTTGCTGTTCTTAGTTGTTTCCTATCTTTAGTTATGGGTAGGAAACGCAAAATACCAAAAAAATTAGTTGTACCTACTGCACCAAAGGTTGAAGAACCACTCAAAATCTATCACACTCCTGAAGCTTTTTACTTGGATCATCTTCGATCCCTATGTGCTCATGCTGAAACCCCAACTAGCTTAGTTGAGGGCAAATCTTTAGATGAGCATGCTTGTTATGTGCGACACCGTATATCTAAAAAAGGGAAACTTTTACTGGATCAAATTCATCATTTGCAATGCTATGCTTGGACTTTATGTGAACTATATGATTTTACTTGTTGTTCTGAAAACCCTAAAAACACCTTCCCTATCAATGCTTGTCTAGTGATAATGTAATCGTATCTTCGTATGTTAAGGGTGTTTATAATTACTATGATGTTCAACAAATTGAAGAATTTGTTGCTTTTAAGGGTCACTTATGAAATTGCTTCTTTGATTGAAAAGTATGATGCTACTCTCTATAAATCTGAAATTTTTGCCATACTTGAATATTGTTATGATAATTATACTTCTAATGCCTATGTTAAACTATATATTGAGGACTCCTACGCTGTCCAAGAAGAGATTAATATTTTGCAGGAGTCTATGGAAGAAGAAATTACTGAAACAGTGAGCTCATTGTTGAAAAAGATGATGAGGAGAGCGAAGAACAAAAGGAGGAAGAGCGGACTAGCTACCCGTGCCCACCTTCTAATGAGAGTAACTCTTCAACTCATACATTGTTTAATTCCCATTCGTGCTTACCGAAGGATGATTGCTATGATGATTGCTATGATCCCGTTGATTCTCTTGAAATATCCCTTTTTGATGATGCTTGCTATGCTTGTGGCCAAGATGCCAATATGAATTATGCATATGGAGATGAAATTTCTATAGTTACTTGTGTTAAACATGAAATTATTTATATTGTACCCACGCATGATAGTCCTATTATCCTTTTGAATTCTCCAAACTACACTATATCGGAGAAGTTTGTGCTTATTAAGGATTATATTGATGGGTTGCCTTTTATTATTGCACATGATGATTTTGTTAGATATAATATGCATGTGCTTGCTGCTCCTACTTGCAATTATTATGAGAGAGGAACTATATCTCCACCTCTCTATGTTTCCAATATGATAAAATTGCAAGAAACTGTTTATACTATGCATTGGCCTTTACTATGTGTGCATGAATTGTTCTTTTATGATATGCCGATGCAATAGGAAGAGATTTAGAATTAGTTGTTGCATGATATATGTTACTTTGTGCTCACTACTAAATTACAAATCATTGTTAATTAAAATTGGCTTTGATATACCTTGGGATCCGGGTGGATCCATTACTTGAGCACTTTATGCCTAGCTTAATGGCTTTAAAGAAAGCGCTGCCAGGGAGACAACCCGGAAATTTTAGAGAGTAATTTATTTCTGTTGAGTGCTTTTATATAGTCTAAAAACAAAAAAAATAAATAGGGGAACCCAAAACTTTTCAAAAAGGAAAGTGAAAGTGAGAAAGACAAGCATTGTTGAAGTGGGAGAGCTCCTTGAACTTTGTTCATGCTCATGGAAACTTTGTGAATCTTAATTACAGAAACTTTTCATCAAAAATAATTATCCCCTTGTACAATTCCATTGTATTATAAAAATAATGTACCAAGGTTTGCCTTTAGGATGTTTACAATGCTTGTTGGTTTGTATGGTGCAGGACAGAAACTTTGGCTGTACTGCGCGATTTTACATTTTTTTACTGGAACGTCAAACGGTTCTGATTCTTTTGTCACTGTCTTTCCGTACAAATTGTTTATTTTTCCTAATGTTTGTAGAATTTTTGAGGGACCAGAAGTATGGTGAGTGTTCAGATTGCTACAGGCTGTTGTCCTTTTTGACAGATTCTGTTTTTGATGCATAGTTTACTTGTTTTGATGAATCTATCAATTTATATCAGTGGATTAAACCATGGAAAAGCTATATTACAGTAGACACAATGCAAAAACAAAATATGAATTGGTTTGCAACAGTACTTAGAGTAGTGATTTGCTTTATTATATAAACGGATCTTACCGAGTTTTCTGTTGAAGTTTTGTGTGGATGAAGTGTTTGATCGAGGAGGTCTTGATATGAGGAAAAGGAAGAGAGGAAAGAGCTCAAGCTTGTGGATGCCCAAGGCACCCCAAGTAAATATTCAAGGAGACTCAAGCGTCTAAGCTTGGGGATGCCCCGGAAGGCATCCCCTCTTTCTTCAACAAGTATCGATATGTTTTCGTATTTGTTTCGTTCATGAGATATGTGCAAGTCTTGGAGCGTCTTTTGCATTTAGTTTTCACTTTTCTTTTATGCACCATGCTGGTATGAGATAGTCCTTGGTTGATTTATAGAATGCTCATTGCACCTCACTTAAATCTTTTGAGTATGGCTTTATAGAATGCTTCATGTGCTTCACTTATATCTTTTGAAGTTTGGGTTGCGTGTTTCTCTTCACATAGAAAACCGCCATTTGTAGAATGCTCTTTTGCTTCACTTATATTTGTTAGAGCGTGGGCATATCTTTTGTATAAAGAATTAAACTCTCTTGCTTCACTTATATCCATTTAGAGAGATGACAGGAATTGGTCAATCACATGGTTAGTCATAAAATCCTACATAATACTTGTGGATCACTGAATATGATATGTTTGATTCCTTGCAATAGTTTTGCGATATAAAGATGGTGATATTAGATTCATGCTAGTGGGTAGTTGTGGATTGTAGAAACACTTGTGTTGAGGTTTGTAAGTCTCGTAGCATGCACGTATGGTAACCGTTGTGTGACAAATTTGAAGCATGGGGTGTTTCTTTGATTATCGTCCTTATGAGTGGCGTTCGGGGACGAGCGATGGTCTTTTCCTACCAATCTATCCCCCTAGGGGCATGCGTAGTAGTACTTTGCTTCGAGGGCTAATAAAATTTTGCAATAAGTATATGAGTTCTTTATGACTAATGTGAGTTTATGGATTATACACACATTTACCTTTCCATCATTGCGAGCCTCTTCGGTACCGTGCATTGCCCTTTCTCACCTTGAGAGTTGGTGCAAACTTCGCCGGTGCATCCAAACCCCGTCATACGATATGCTCTATCACACATAAGCCTCCTTATATCTTCCTCAAAACAGCCACCATACCTACCTATTATGGCATTTCCATAGCCATTCCGAGATATATTGCCATGCAACTTCCATCATCATCATATACATGACTTGAGCATTCATTGTCATATTGCCTTGCATGATCGTAAGATAGCTAGCATGATGTTTTCATGGCTTGTCCATTTTTTATGTCATTGCTACGCTAGATCATTGCACATCCCGGTACACCACCGGAGGCATTCATATTGAGTCATATCTTTGTTCTAGTATCGAGTTGTAATATTGGGTTGTAAGTAAATAAAAGTGTGATGATCATCATTATAGAGCATTGCCCCATAAAAATTATAAAAAAGAGACAGGCCAAAGAAGCCTAAATAAAAAAGGGGCCAAAGAAGCCTGCAAAAAAAGAAAAAAAAAAGAAAAGGGGCAATGTTACTATCCTTTTACCACACTTTCGCTTCAGAGTAGCACCATGTTATTCATATAGAGAGTCTCCTATATTGTCACTTTCATATACTAGTGGGAATTTTCATTTTAGAACTTGGCTTGTATATTCCAACGATGGGCTTCCTCAAATGCCCTAGGTCTTCATGAGCAAGCAAGTTGGATGCACACCCACTTAGTTTCAGTTTGAGCTTTCATACACTTATAGCTCTTAGTGCATCTGTTGCATGGCAATCCCTACTCCTCACATTGACATCAGTTGATGGGCATCTCCATAGCCCGTTGATTAGCCGCGTCGATGTGAGACTTTCTCCCTTTTTGTCTTCTCCACATAAACCTCCACCATCATATTCTATTCCACCTATAGTGCTATATCCATGGCTTGCGCTCATGTGTTACGTGAGGGTTGAAAAAGCTGGAGCGCGTTAAAAAGTATGAACCAATTGCTCGGCTTGTCATCGGGGTTGTGCATGATGGGAGCATTTTGTGTGACGAAAATTAAGCATGGCCAAGCTATATGATTTTGTAGGGATGAGCTTGCTTTGGCCTTGTTGTTTTGAAAAGATATGATTGCTTTATTAGTACGCTCGAAGTATTATTGTTTTTGTGTCAAATGATAGACTATTTCTTTGAATCACTCGTGTCTTAATATTCATGCCATGATTAGATATATGATCAATATTATGCTAGGTATCATTCCACATCAAAAATTATCCTTTTTATGATTTACCTACTCGAGGACGAGCAGGAATTAAGCTTGGGGATGCTGATACCTATCTGTCGTATCTATAATTTTTGATTGTTCCATGCCAATATTATTCAACTTTCATATACTTTTGGCAACTTTTTATACTTTTTTTGGGACTAACATATTGATCCAGTGCCCAGTGCCAGTTCCTATTTGTTACATGTTTTATGTTTCGAAGAAATCCCATATCAAACGGAGTCCAAACGGGATAAAACGGATCGAGAGTTATTTTGGAATATTTATGATTTTTGGGAAGTAAAATCAATGCGAGACGGTGCCCGAGGGAGCCATGAGGCAGGGGGCGCGCCTTGGACCCTTGTGGGCCACTCGTAAGGCGGTTGATGCTCTACTTTTTCTGCAACAAAGCTAATTTTATGAGAAAAATCTGGGTGAAAGATTTAACCCAATTGGTGTTACGGATCTCTGGATATAAAAGAAACGGTGAAATGGCAGAATCTGAGAACGCAGAAACAGAGAGAGACAGAGAGACAGATCCAATCTCGGAGGGGCTCTCGCCCCTCCCAAGCCATGGGAGCAAAGTACCAGAGGGGAAACCCTTCTCCCATCTAGGGAGAAGGTCAAGGAAGAAGAAGAAGGGGAGGGGGGCTCTCTCCCCCTTGCTTCCGGTAGCGCCGGAACGCTGCTACGTCTTGAGCTTGCGTTGGTTTTCCTTGAAGAGGAAAAGGTGATGCAGCCATAGTAGCATAAGTATTTCCCGCAGTTTTTGAGAACCAAGGTATCAATCCAGTAGGAGGCTCCTCAAAAGTCCCACGCACCTACACAAACAAACAAAGAACTCGCAACCAACGCAATAAAGGGGTTGTCAATCCCTTCATGGCCACTTGCAAAAGTGAGATCTGATAGAGATAGTATGATAAGATAAATATATTTTTGGTATTTTATAATATAGATAAGAAAAGTAAAGATGCAAATAAAAGTAGATTGAAAGCTTATATGATAAAAGATAGACCCGGGGGCCATAGGTTTCACTAGTGGCTTCTCTCAAGATAGCATAAGTATTACGGTGGGTGAACAAATTACTGTCGAGCAATTGATAGAAAAGAGAATAATTATGAGATTATCTAGGCATGATCATGTATATTGGCATCACGTCCGCGACAAGTAGACCGACTCCTGCCTGCATCTACTACTATTACTCCACACATCGTCCGCTATCCAGAATGCATCTAGAGTATTAAGTTCATAAAGAACAGAGTAACGCATTAAGAAAGATGACATGATGTAGAGGGATAAACTCATGCAATATTATATAAACCCCATCTTTTTTTCCTCGATGGCAATAATACAATATGCGCCTTGCTGCCCCTGCTGTCACTGGGAAAGGACACCGCAATATTGAACCCAAAGCTAAGCACTTCTCCCATTGCAAGAAAGATAAATCTAGTAGGCCAAACCAAACTGATAATTCGAAGAGACTTGCAAAGATAACTTAATCACACATAAAAGAAATCAGAGGGGATTCAAATATTTCTCATAGATAAACTTGATCATAAACCCAGAATTCATCGGATCTTGACAACTCATAACTATGGACCCGAAGAAAGAGTTACATATAATAGATCTCCAAGAAGATCGAGGATAACATGGTATTGAGATCCAAAAAGAGAGAAGAAGCCATCTAGCTAATAACTATGGACCCGAAGGCCTGTGGTAAACTACTCACAACTCATTAGAGGGGCTATGGTGTTGATGTAGAAGCCCTCCATGGTCGATTCCCCCTCCAGCGGAGCGCCGGCGAAGGCTCCAAGATGGGATCTCGCAGATACAGAAGGTTGCGGCGGTGGAATTAGGTTTTCGTTGGCTCTCCTGATGTTTTCGGGGTACATGGGTATATATAGGAGGAAGAAGTAGGTCGGTGGCCGCCCGAGGGGCCCATGGGATAGGGGGGCGCGCCCTGTAAGGGTGGGCGCGCCCTCCACCCTTGTGGTCGCCTTGGCTGCTTCTTGACTTGCACTCCAAGTCCTCTAGATCACGTTTGTTCCAAAAATCATGACCCCGCAGGTTTCATTCCGTTTGGACTCTGTTTGATATTTCTTTTCTTCGAAATACTGAAATAGGCAAAAAAAACAGCAATACGGCTGGGCCTCCGGTTAGTAGGTTAGTCCCAAAAAGGATATAAATGTGTAAAGTAAAGCCCATAAACATACAAAACGGGTAATATAATATCATGGAACAATAAAAAATTATAGATACGTTGGAGACGTATCAAACGCCGCTGGGGGCCATCATCATCACCGCGATCTTCACCAACACCTCCATCATCTTCACCAACATCTCCATCACCTTCCCCCATCTATATTCAGCGGTCCACTCTCCCGCAACCTGCTGTACCCTCTACTTGAACATGGTGCTTTATGCTTCATATTATTATCCAATGATGTGTTGCCACCCTATGATGTCTGAGTAGATTTTCGCTGTCGTATCAGTGATTGATGAATTGCTATGATTGGTTTGAGTTGCATGTTTTATTATTGGTGCTGTCCTATCGTGCTCTCCGTGTCGTGCAAGCGTGAGGGATCCCCGCTGTAGGGTTTGCAATATGTTCATGATTTGCTTATGGTGGGTGGCGTGAGTGATAGAAGCACAAACCCGAGTAAGTAGGTTGTTTGTGTATGTGATAAAGGGGACTTGATACTTTAATGCTATGGTTGGGTTTTACCTTAATGATCTTTAGTAGTTGTGGATGCTTGCTAGAGTTCCAATCATAAGTGCATATGATCCAATAAGAGAAAGTATGTTAGCTTATGCCTCTCCCTCAAATAAAATTGCAATAGTGATTATCGGTCTAGTAAAATAATCAATTGCTTAGGGACAATTTCACAACTCCTACCACCACTTTTCCACACTCGTTATATTTACTTTATTGCTTCTTTAGCTAAACAACCCCTACTTTTTATTTATGTGCTCTTTATTATCTTGCAAACCTATCCAACAACGCCTACAAAGTACTTCTAGTTTCATACTTGTTTTAGGTAAAGCGAACACTAAGCGTGCGTAGAGTCGTATAATTGGCAGATAGGACTTGAGAGAATATTTGTTCTACATTTATCTCCTCGTTGGGTTCGACACTCTTACTAATCAAAAGAGGCTACATTGATCCCGTATACCTGCGGGTTATCACCAAGTCGACAAAGTGTAATACACGACGGTGGTTGATTGCATTGAGGATTCCCTCGTCCATGCAGTCATTGTAGAATACAGAGATCGCGTCTTCGTCGCGGCAATCTTTTATCTTGTTTTTAACAAGGAGGAATCTGGCCCAAAAGTGATGGACTGTTTCCTCAGACTGCTGTCGTATGTGCATGAGATAGCATATATCTGGGTGGGTGGGTGGATTTGAATCCGAACCCTGTCCCAATTTGGGATCCGGAGTTTGAGAAGCTTCCGAGCTTAACAGTTCGGGCCCCGGAATATCAACTGATTTTTCAGGCCCAGCATCCGACTCTAGGTTCGGAGGACGGGGCACGTCTTTCTGCGCACAGTTATCCGTCTCTTCGAGCTCGGAAATCCGAACATAGTTCGTCCTCAATATAGAGGAAGAGTTGTTGTATTGCTCCTCTACTACCGCTATCTGATGGGTGATCGGCGGAGATATGATTTCTCTATGATCAGGTTTAAGCCCAATCTGATCATAGTCTGTAGCGACCCCCAAGGCGGTGATGTGATTGAGGAGTTCGATTAAAGATGACAACTCCATCAGATCCATCCGTTTGGATTATTCGGGGTCGACGCAGAGGCGATTTTCGATGACTCGAGAAGTCATCGTCGGCCTAACGGCCAAACGGGCAGTCATGGTAAAGGCGCCCAGCCGGATGGTTTGGCCTGAGGCTAGGGCTCCTCCGGAGGTGATATTGTCGTTGATAACAAGGCGATCCATCAATCCCGCCTTCGATGTCACAGCGGAACTCTCAATGAAAGCACCAATGTCCGTGTCAAAACTGGCAGATCTCAGGTAGGGGGTCCCGAAATGTGCGTCTAAGATTGATGGTAACAGGAGACGGGGAACATGATGTTTACCCAGTTTCGGGGCCTCTCTATGGAGGTAATACCCTACTTCCTGCTTGATTGATCTTGATGAATATGAGTATTACAAGAGTTGATCTACCACGAGATCGTAATGGCTAAAACCCTAAAAGTCTAGCCTATATGATTATGATTGCCTCTACGGACTAAGCCCTCTGGTTTATATAGACACCGGAGGGGACTAGAGTTGTACAAAGTCGGTTACAGAGAAAGGAATCTACATATCTGAACGCCAAGCTTGCCATCCACGCAAAGGAGAGCCCCATCTGCACACAGGAAAGAGTCTTCGGTCTTGTATCTTCACAGCCCATCAGTCTGGCCCATATTAATAGGCCGGAAGCCCGAGGACCCCTTAATCCAGGACTCGCTCAGTCATCACCACCGCAACGCCGGCCGTCCGTCTACGCGCGGGGCCTCGCTTCGGTCAGCCGCATCCATCCACGCGCCGCTCGCATTTCCTCCCCTTCGCATTACGCCTTGCTCCGGCCGACACGCGCGTCGCTCCTCCATATATCATCTCTACAAGCTAGCTAGATGCAAGTCTTACAATGGTCAAATCGTTAGCCATACACGACCCAAATATTGCATTTATAAAGGTCGTATAATAGTCAGACACTACTCGGACGTACTTGCATGCGGTGCTCGCTCGCTTGCCTTCGCTCCGCTCCACCCAAGCGCCTTCGCTACGCTCGCATGCGTCGTGCCTACCGCTCCGGCAACGAGCTGCTATCCTGCTCGCCTCCCCATCTGCTGCGGGCCACCATGGCTGCACCTCTAGCTATCACTGGTCCTATAGCCGTGCCGCCGCTTGCAAGATGCCCTTGGGCCAGCTAGCCGCCCCTTCACACGCATGTTCTCGCGAGAACCGTGGCTGCACTCGCCGCCTCCGCTTCTCACCTCCTCCTCCGCCGCCTAGCGCCGCACTCCGCCCGTGACCGGCCTGCGCGCTGCTGCGTTTTCCGCACGGCCCCGAGTGGGAGCCCCGGCTTCCCCCGCGCCTCTGCGTCTTCGAGCTGAAGCCCCGACGACACCCCTTCTGCTCCGCGCCATCCGCGCAGCCCGGCCTCTGCCTCCTCCGCGCCCGTGCCGACTGCTCTGCTCCGTGCCCATGGCCGCTTGCTGGTTTCGGCCTGCCGCCCGCGCCGGCTGTGGCGCATCCCGGCCCGGCCGCCTTCCGCAACCCGCCCGTCGACTGCTCCACGTTGTCCGCACGACCCAGCCTCCGCCTCCTCCACACCCGCGCCGGCTGCTCCGCGCCATGTCCGTGGCCGCTTGCTGGCCTCGGCCTGCCGCCCGCGCCGGCCTTGCCGCTAGCCGGCTCTCAGTCGAGTCCGGCTGTGTGCACCGCCCCCGCCGGGTCCGCCTGTGGCTGATTGCTCCGCGGCCGCCTCCTGCATCACCCCCACCAGGTGCTGCGTCGCCGCCTGGTCCACAGCCGGTCGCCGGCTGCCTCCCGCGTCGCCTGCAGCGCCCCCGCGTGGCCGGCCACTGCCACGCCCTCCGCTCCGCCCTAGCCGTTGCCTCGCTCGCTCGCGCACTCCTCCTCCACAGCCGGTCTCCCCAACCGCCGAGTGCTGGGCTCCCACTCGAGCTGCTTGCTACCCCAAGAAAAAAAGATCCGGCTGGGGGAAAGAGCAAAGAGCCGAGTGCCCACAAAAAAAAGAGAAAGAGATGACGGCTGATAAAAGAAAGAAAGAGAAAGGTTAGCTGGAAAAATATCGCGGGCTACCCACCCGGCTAGACAGAAAGAAAGAGAGTCCGGCTGCTGGGTCGATTAAAAAAGAAAAAATTCGTCCAAGTGCTCACAGCCGGACAAAGAGAAGAAAAGAGTAAACGTCCGTCTGTCCGTCCTCCTACTTCGCCACTCGGAAGACCAGATGCGACCCCGCCTGCCTGCCAATTTCTGTGCCGGTCAGCTGTGCCAAGCCGACCCGGCCGCCTAAAGGCATCTCCGGAAGTGCCAAGCCGGCTCGGCCGCCTCCCGCTCCGCCGCCTGGCCAGATGGGCCTGACCGGCTGGGGGGATCCCTCGAGCGCCCGGAGGCTCGGGCCGCCTGCCGGAGATCATCTCCACCATGTCTGCGTCAAAGCAATGTTAGCTCCTCACCTGCATATTTTTGCACCGCGCAAACACGGATAACCTCGAGCGATGCTCGGGGTGCTATCTCCGTATTTTATTACAATTGCACTATTGTTTGCCCTGGTGCCAGCCAGAGTTGCCCCGGAGGCTGGCCGCTTGGCTTGAGACGTTTGTTCCCGCAAACGGCTTAGTAGTCTGCACTGTACCAAAGGCTCACTCTTAGTCATAGACCGCAGAGCGGCTGTTCGGTTAGCAAGAGCAAACACTGGAGGCCACCCACATGAAAAACATCCGGGAAGAAAAACGGTTCGGGCGACCCGGCCATTTCCTTTATGAGTATCTGCTCGGTTAAATCCGCTCCCAGAGTCTGAGTATTGTACACTCCACTCCGCGACACACTCTCAGCCACAGACCGCAGAGCGGCTGTCCAACAAGCGAGAGCACAAGCCAAAGAGTGGAGGGAACATGAAAAGATTGAAGGGGGCTCAGACGAAACCGAGTTGGCACCCTCCGCATAAAACTTGCAATGCTAAAAGCAAACATTTGATATATCTGCGCAGACTAACTTTGTCTTTTGCATGATCATTTTCATGGGGAACCCCCCCTCCTCGCTCGGAGGCTACACCAAGTGGGTGAGCTGGCGCGCCCCCACTGGAAGCAAGCCACGCCGGCTGCAGCCCGCAGCCGACTGTCAGCAACAGCATCAGTCAATGGACCCCTGCGTTCGTGCCTGACATCATTAGTCGGCGGACCCCGTGTCCGTGCCCAACAACTTCAGTTGGCGGACCCCGCATCCGCGCCTGACAGCACCAGCCGGCGGACTTCATGTCCGTGGCCGGCACCCTCAACGCCATCATCTACACCAACAACCATGAAAAGCCTCCGCCCAACTTTTCCAAGTTGCCCGGAGGCTCGGAGGCTAAACCCAGCGGGTGCGCTGGCGCGCCCCCGCCGGAAGCAAGCTATGTCGGCTGCGGTCCGCAGCCGGCCTTCATCGACATCTTCTACATCAACACCCGCTAAAAAACCTCCGCCCAACTTTGCCAAGTTGCCCGGAGGCTCGGAGACTACTGTCGGGGTAATTGACCACGGGTACCCCGAAGACGGAGAGACAATATTTCAAGACATCGGGGCTAGCAAAGCCCCTCAGTCCGTCTGCTTGCAACTCGGACACTCCAGATGGCAGTCGGACGGGGTGCCCGCCCGCCCGAGCCGACTGCTCCTCCGGCCGGCTGCTCCACCTGTGCCAGCAGCCGGCTGCCCAGCCAGCCGGCTACCCGAGGTCAACTACTATGTCCCATCGGACACACGTGGACAAGGCGTCCATACGCTGACAAGACATGTGCACTGCTGAGCAATAGTGGCGCACTGTATCGGGCGTATCGGGTCACATTGTTGTGCCCCAAATAGTATAAGTTAGGCCCCGCGGGCCACCCCTTGTCCCCTGGGCTCTCCTTTATAAGGAGCACCAGGGGAGGCTCACACTCGAGCAGGCTAGAAAGCTAGCTAGCCATCCATCCATACATCCATAAGGATGAACTCCACCACGCCACAAGCCATGGCCATACTTGGCCATTAGAGCATGTCATGCATAGGCATGTACGAGATCAGACGCCCGTGGCACTGATCTCAGATACAGCTCCAGGAGCAATTCTGTACTGCGCCATGTGCACCACATATATACTCAGACATGCAGGAGTAGGGGTATTATCACTCCGGAGAGCTCCGAACCTGGATAACGTGCTATTCGCATACCCGTCCCCCGATATTCCTGCGGCAGTCTTGCCCTCACCTCAAGCCACCCTGTGGCATCTGTCGTCTCGCAACCCCCCGTGAGAATACCACGACATTCTTCCTCCTCTTCAGCCAGCAGTGCTTGTGCTACCACCGGGGATGGATCTACGGTAGCTTCCTTGCCCTTGTCCCCCTTGATGGCGTCCGTAGGCTTCTCCCTCTTCGTCTCGATCTTCATCAGCCAAGCATCTTCTTCCATGTTGTTGGAGGAGCAAGAAGAAATAATGCCTGGCTTGATAAATCTGACCAGAAACAGGAAGAGAAGAGAACAGAGGATTTCTTCGCGATACGGTGATCAACAGTATATATATACACACACACACACACACACACACACACACACACACACACACAGATGGTCTATTCTACTAATATTAGCAGAATAACTATTCTGCACACCACTTCCGCACTGCATGCTGAACGCAAGTGCACGTCATTCTTTGAACGAAGTGTGCTGTAGTACTCACACGAGTGAACTTCTCGTCGGAAAAAACTGCACGCGTTATTTTTTTGATACTGTTTTCGTTCTAATTTTTTAACCGTTTATCGGAATGAGGCGTGTAATATACCATTGAAAAGCTATATATTAGGCGCAACTTGGACATGTTGAACACTTTTCGAGATTCCACACGGTTTAAGAGCTGTTTTGAAAATGGTGCGGCCCATGACGAGTGGTAGCGAGCATTTTTTGCGATTTCTTCTAAACCGCTCGTTGGAATGAAGCAAATGATACGCCGTTCAATAGATATCATCGAGGCGCATCTTTTTCATATATAAATGTTTCTCTAATTCCTTACGGCTTAAGACCAGTTTCAAATTTACTAAATCGCGGAATTCTGTTTTTCAAAAAAAATCAAATTTTCGGTACTGTTTTTGCTCCAGTTTTTGAACCGTTTGTCAAAACGAGGCGTGTGATACGCCGTTGGAAAGCTACGAACGAGGTGCAACTTTCATATAGTGAAATGCTTTTAAAATTCCTTATGGTTTTAAGTTAATTTTGAAAATCGTGCGACGGACGACGAGTGGCAGCGGCCGTTTTTGGAGAAATTTTTGCAAACCGCTGGTCGGAATGATTCAAACGATACGCCTTTGGAAAGATATCGAAGAGGCGCAACTCTTTTATGTAGAATACTCTCTCTAATTCTTTACGGTTTAAGAGGAATTTCGAATTTACCGAAATGCGGACACTCTGTTTTTTCGTGACCCAAAATCGTCGGATGTACTGCATCAGACAGAAAGTCGCACTGCTTTCAGACCAAGAGACCGCACTTCATCAAACCGACAAGTGCACTGCATGATTTCTTTTTTGTGGGACGTAAATTTTCCCAAACGAGGTACCAAACCGCACTTCTTTAGACCAAAACCCGCACTTCATCAGACGGATAAGTGCACTGCATGATTTCTTTTTTGTGGGACGTAAATTTTCCCAAACGAGGTACCAAACCGCATTTCTTTAGACCAAAACCCGCACTTCATCAGACGGACAAGTGCACTGCATGATTTATTTTTTGTGGGACGTAAAGTTTCCCAAACGAGGTAGCAAATTTTCCCAAACCGCATTACTATTTTTTATTTCGCTAACTTTTTCACACTTCCACGCTTTGCGCAAGTGAATATCATCACTCTAAAAAATGAACCACATCCGAGGACCAAACGCACTGCATGTGTTACTTGATGCAGTCAACTAATTTTTTTAAACACAGGAAACAAATTGCACTTCATACTTAGGGGTTATGAGCTGCTACACAAATTGGAATGAATTACTTTTTCCATTAGTCCCACAAACAAAAATAATTGCATCAGAGAAAGAAGTGAACCTCCCGTGGAGATTTCTTTCTCTTTCATTTACAAAGTGAGCCACCAAGGGGCTGCACTTTTTCGCACTGTTTTTTGTGTGTGTTCGTTCTGAGCTGCGTGGATGAAAGTAGTGTACTGCATGTGCCTAAAATTTCTATTACATATCGAACAGATCACAAGGATCATTACAAATAAACTGCACTTTTGTACATAGCAAGCGAACTACAAAACAACTGCACCGCTAGTGTTCATTGAGTGCACTTCCTTTTGTACTAACACCCTCAGGATCTTCCTCCCATTGGATAACTGCGACCTACAAAGAATAAAAAGTGAATCGCGTCCATAGTTGTTTTTATACAAACAGAATAACCACGGGCCCCACAATGAACTGCAGCGATTTTCACCAAGTTGCCACTTTTTTTCTTTTTCTAAAATGAGGTTCACCGCGGACGCCGACGAAGCGAACTACAATCAAATGAAAGGGGTCCGGCAAAAATCCAAGCTCTGGAAAACAACAAAAATAGTCCTGCAAACAACTGCTGCCGAAACTGCACGTCGGCAGGCTGCGAGCTACCCCTGCTGTAGATGTGGGCTGCAACATACTCCGGCCGTGTGGACTACACCGTGGATGATGGCACAAATGGGTGGAGGACTTGCAGCGCGGCCAGGTGTGCACTGCACATGGCAGAGAAGAGCGGGATGGCGTTGAACTCGGGTACCCTGACAGCGGTGACGCGCAGACGAGTCCCAGATCAGGCATGGAGTCCCGTTGCTACTCGGAGGACAGAGAGATGAGAGAGGACGACGGGAATAGAGAGAAGAGAATAGCAGGTGGAAAGGGGTCACGGTGGAGTTGTTGCTCACCTGACAGACGACGACTGCAAGGACGTCAGATGCGTGGGTCAAGGCGAGCTCTAGGAATATGAAGTCGAACAAATCGAGGGGTCGTCTTGGGGCACACTGCTCACCAGAGAGGAGACTAAGACGGGGGAAGCCCATGGGAGGCCGCCGGCCATCCCCGGATCTGGGCGGGGCCATGACGGGGACCCAGCCTAACGCTCTGTCGGAGAGGAGCGGGAGGGAGGAGCCCATCGTCAGGTCCATATCGAGGCAGTAGGCACGCGGTGGATGAACATGTTGTTTGGGGGCCAGATCCGGTGGTCATGGAAGGTCGGCGGCGCATCGGAGGCTGTCATGGCTGCCGAAGCGGCGGTGCTCTGGGCGGCAGCCGGGGCCGGAGTAGGAGGTCGCCGGGATTGGGTGGGGTGATAGCTCAGGTGGGTGCGCTGCACCGGAGAAGGTGGGGGTGGGGGGCTCGGGTGGACCGCAACACACTGGAGATGGTGGGGAGGGAGGGGCCGGGGCTCGGGTGAGTGGCGCCGGCGGCGTAGAATGTGATGGGTAGGTGGGGATCGTGGTCGGGGGGAGAAGACAGAGATATCCTGGGTAGGGGCGTACGGGTTGGGGGAATTGTTGGCCGGGGGAGTTTTTCTTTTGTTTTGATGCGGTCCGGTTCCGGAGACGTACTGTTAGCAGAATAAGCACACAGTTAGCAGAATAAGACTCTTAAGGGTGTTAGCAAAATAGACCCGCCCTATATATATATATATGTATATATATATATACATATATATATATATATATATTATCTTGTAGGACAAGCATACAGAAGAAAAACGGAGTCCATGAGGTGTCCCAGGTGGGCACAACCCACATGGGCACGCCAGGCAAGCCTGGCGTGCCCTGGTGTCTTGTGCCCACCAGGGGACGCTTCCTGTAAGTTTCTTTCTTTTCAAAATTCTTAAGTATTCCAAAACTGATAAAAAAATATTTTTGCGGATTTTTCGGAGTCCGTTTACTTACCGTATCACGTACCTCCTTATTTTCACGATTCTGGAGTGTTCCGGAAGGACTCTTTTATGTGTTCTTCGGTGTCAAAGTTTGGATAATATTACTTTCAACATTAATGGTCGTACCTCAGATATAATGCTTTATTCGTTGCCCATTGACAACCTTCGAGTTAGTACATTCAAGATTATTTATTTTGATGGCTCCAGACTGATAAAACTCTCGATAACATATGGGCCTTCCCCTTTTGAGAGGAGTTTTCCTGCAAAAAATCTAAAACGAGAGTTGTACAAAAGAACATATTCTCCAACTTTAAATTCACGCTTTTCGATTCTTTTGTCATGCCATATTTTAACTTTCTCTTTGAATAATTTTGCATTTTCATAAGCTTGGGTCCTCCACTCATCTAATGAGCTAATATCAAATAACCTCTTTTCACCAGCAAGTTTGAAATCATAGTTGAGTTCTTTGACTACCCAAAATGATTTATGTTCTATTTCAAGAGGCAAATGACAAGCCTTTCCATAGACCATTTTATAAGGAGACATACCCATAGGATTTTTATATGTTGTTCTATAAGCCCAAAGTGCATCATCTAATTTCTTAGACCAATTCTTCCCAGACCTATTAACAGTCTTTTGCAAAATTAATTTTATTTCTCTATTGCTAAGTTCAACTTGACCACTAGACTGAGGATGATAAGGTGATGCAATTCTATGGTTAACATCATACTTGGCAAGCATTTTACGAAAAGCACCATGAATAAAGTGTGAACCACCATCAGTCCTTAAATATCTAGGGACTCCAAACCTTGGGAAAATAACTTCCTTAAGCATTTTAATAGAGGTGTTGTGATTAGCACTACTAGTTGGAATAGCTTCTACCCATTTAGTAACATAATAAACAACAACCAAAATATGTGTATGCCCATTAGAGGAACAAAAAGGTCCCATGTAATCAAAACCCCAAACATCAAATGGTTCAACAGCAAGTGAGTAGTTCATAGGCATTTCTTGATGCTTACCGGTATTACCTATTCTTTGACATTCATCATAAGATGAGACGTACTTACGGGCATCCTTAAAGTGAGTAGGCCAATAAAATCCAGACTGCAATACCTTATGAGCAGTTCTATCTCCAGCATGATGCCCTCCATAAGCTTTAGAGTGACATTTATGTAGGATTTGTCCCTGTTCATGCTCAGGTACACAACGTCTAATAATACCATCTACTCCTTTATAAAGATGTGGGTCATCCCAAAAGTAATGTCTTAAATCATAGAAGAATTTTTATTTTGTTGGTATGTAAAGCTAGGTGGTAAATATTTAGCAACAATGTAATTAGCATAGTCAACATACCAAGGAGTACTATGAGCAACATTTATTGCAGCTAACTGCTTATCTGGAAAACTATCATCAATAGGTAGTGGTCATCAAGCACATTTTCAAGCCTAGACAAGTTATCAGCTACCGGGTTCTCAACCCCTTTCCTATCAATGATATGTAAATCAAATTCTTGTAACAAGAGAACCCATCGAATAAGTCTAGGTTTAGCATCTTTCTTTTCCATAAGATATTTAATAGCGGCATGGTCGGTGGAATCAACAATGTAAGGTCTAAATTTATCACAAGCAAACACCACTGCTAGAAATTACTTTATAGCAATAGCATAATTTCGTTGAGCACTGTCTAGAGTTTTACTAGCATAATGAATAACATTCAGTTTCTTATCAACTCTTTGTCCTAGAACAGCACCAACAGCATAATCACTAGCATCACACATAATTTCAAAAGGCAAGTTCCAATCAGGTGGTTGAACAATAGGTGCAGAAATTGAGGCTTTCTTGAGTTTTTCAAAAGCTTCTAAACAATCGTCATCGAAAACAAAAGGAATATCCTTTTGCAAAAGATTTGCAAGAGGCCTAGAAATTTTAGAAAAGTCTTTGATAAATTTCCTATAGAAACCAACATGACCAAGGAAACTACGAATACCTTTGATGTCCTTAGGATATGGTATTTTCTCAATTGCATCAACCTTAGCTTTGTCCACTTCAATACCCTTTTCAGAAATCTTATGGCCCAAGATGATACCTTCATTAACCATAAAGTGGCACTTCTCCCAATTCAAGACAAGATTTGTTTGTTCACATCTCTGCAAAACTTGATCAAGATTGCTTAAAAAATCATCAAAAGACTTCCCATAAATAGAGAAGTCGTCCATGAAAACTTCAACAATCTTTTCACAAAAGTCAGAGAATATAGCAGCCATACATCTTTGAAAGGTAGCAGGTGCATTACATAAACCAAAAGGCATACGTATATAAGCATAAGTTCCAAAGGGACAAGTAAAAGTGGTCTTTTCTTGATCAGATTGAGAAACAGGTATTTGTGAAAAACCAGAGTATCCATCAAGGAAGCAAAAATGTGTGTGCTTAGACAATCTTTCAAGCATTTGATCAATAAAAGGCAGAGGGTAATGATCTTTTCTAGTTGCTTTGTTTAGTTTTCTAAAATCAACTACCATTCTATAGCCTGTAACAATTCTTTGTGGGATAACTTCATTCTTATCATTAGGAGCAACAGTTATACCTCCTTTCTTAGGGACACAATGAATAGGACATACCCATCTACTATCAGCTATGGGATAAATTATACTTGCTTCCAGAAGTTTTAATTATTTCCGTTCTTACCACTTCTTTCATCTTTGGATTTAACCGACGTTGGTGATCAACAACGGGTTTAGCATCAGGTTCCATATTAATTTTGTGCTGACATAGAGTGGGACTAATGCCCTTTAAATTATCAAGAATATATCCAATAGCAGCTCGGTGCTTCCTTAGAGCTTTCAATAATCTTTCTTCTTCATGTTCTAAAAGGTTAGCACTAATAATAATAGGATATATCTTCTTTTCATCGAGATAAGCATATTTCAAAGTGTCTGGCAATGGTTTTAATTCAAACACTGGATCACCTTTAGGTGGAGGAGGACCTCCCAGAGTTTCAATAGGCAAATTGTGTTTAAGGAGAGGACATTATTCAAAGAAAATCTTATCTATTTCATTTCTTTCATGCATATGTAAATCATTTTCATGGTCTAGCAAATATTGTTCTAAAGGATCAGTAGGTGGTACAACAATAGAAGCAAGACCAATTAATTCATCCTTACTAGGCAATTCTTTTTTATGAAGTTTTCTACTGAGCTTCGAAAAATTAAAATCATGAGAATCATTACCAAAGCTAACACCGATAGTTTGTTTCTCACAATCTATTCTAGAATTAACGGTGTTCAAGAAAGGTTTGCCAAAAATAATGGGACAGAAGTCATCTTGTGGGAAACCAAGAATAAGGAAATTAGTAGGGTATTTAATTTCCCACACAAGACTTCAACATCTCTAACAATCCCAATTGGTCATATGGTGTCTCTATAGCAAGTTTAATAGTAACATCTATTTCTTCTATCTCTGCGGGTGCTATGTCATTCATAATTTCTTGATATAAGGCGTAAGGAATATCACTCATACTAGCACCTATGTCACATAAACAATGATAACAGTGATCTCCTATTTTAACTGAGATGACAGGCATGCCAACAACAGGTCTATGTTTATCCCTTTTATCAGGTTTGGCGATTCTAGCAGTTTCTTTGCAGAAATAAATAACATGCCCATCCATATCTTCTTCCAAGAGATCTTTAACCATAACAATGCTAGGTTCTACTCTAATTTGTTCATCAGGTTTAGGTGTTCTAATATAGCTTTTGTTAACCATAGTTGAAACTTTATCATGTTCCTTTATCCTAACAGGAAAAGGTGGTTTCTCAATATAAGCAGAAGGGACAACTGGATCAACATTATAAATTATAATTTCTTCTTTAACTGGTTTCAGTTCTTTGATTTCTTCTTTAATAGGTGGGTGATATTTAAACCACTTCTCTTTAGGGAGATCAACATGAGTAGCAAATGATTCACAAAAGGAGGCTACTATCTCAGATTCAAGTCCATATTTACTGCTAAATTTTGAAAAGCATCGGTATTCATAAAAGATTTAACACAATCATACCTAAGCTTAATACCCGACTCTTTACCTCCCTCGAGTTCTCAATCTTCAGAATTGTGTTTAATTCTTTCCAAAAGATCCCACTGGAATTTAATAGTCTTCTTCATAAAAGAACCAGCACAAGAAGTACCAAGCATGGTTTGATCATTACGAGAAAGCTGAGCATAAAAGTTCTGGATAATAATATCTCTTGAGAGTTCATGATTGGGGCATGAGTATAACATTGACTTAAGCCTCCCCCAAGCTAGAGCGATAGTTTCTCCTTCACAAGGCCAAAAATTATATATATAATTCCGATCACGATGAACTAGATGAATAGGATATATTTTTTTGTGGAACTCCAATTTCAAACGATTCCAATTCGGTGATCCAATATCATTGCATGGCCTATACCATGCCAATGATTTTCCCTTAAAATATAAAGGGAAAACCTTTTTAATAACTTCATCTCAGGGTAAACCTGCAAGCTTAAACAATCCACAAATTTGTTCTACATATATTAGGTGCATATTAGGATGTTCGGTTCCATCTTCTGCATAAGGATTAGCTAGCATTTGTTCTATCATACCCTAAGGAATTTCATATTCAATATTTTCAGTATGTGAAGTAGGTTGAGGGGTAGCTAATTGTGGTTCCGGACGAGGTGAAGATACCACGAACAAACCCCTCAAATGATTGTTTTCCATAGTAACAAGTGACAGTAAATTTCAGCACACTATACAAATGTTATCTTACCAGATTCCACTTACCAAAGGTGCTTCACTCCCCGGTAACGGCGCCAGAAAATAGCCTTGATCACCCACAAGTATAGAGGATCAATTGTAGCTCTTTTCAGTAAGTAAGAGTGTCGAACCCAACGAGGAGAAGAAGGAAATGACAAGTAGTTTTCAGTAAGGTAATGTCTACAAGTGCTGAAATTGTAAGTAGTGGAGTAGTTTGATAGCAAGATAATTTGTCACGAGCAAGTAACAATAGTAGTAACAAAAGTGCAGCAAGGTAGCCCAATCCTTTTGAGGAAAAGGACAGGCCAAAACAGTCTCTTATGATAAGCAAAGCGTTCTTGAGGGTACATGAGAATTTCATCGAGTCACTTTCATCATGTTGGTTTAATTCGTGTTCGCTACTTTGATAATTTGATATGTGGGTGGACCGGTGCTTAGGTGTTGTTCTTACTTGAAAAAACCTCCTACTTACGATTTACCCTCCCACAAGCATCCGCAACTACGATAAAAGTATTAAGAATAAATTCTAACCATATCATTAAACTTTTGGATCCAATCGGTCCCTTACGAAATAGCGCATAAACTAGGGTTTAAGCTTCTGTCACTCTCGCAACCTATCATCTAATTGCTACTCCATAATGCATTCGCATAGGCCCAAATATGGTGAAGTGTCATGTAGTCGACGTTCACATGACACCACTAAGGGAATAACAACATACATACTATCAAAATATCGAACACATATCAAATTCACATGATTACTTGCAACATGATTTCTCCCGTGACCTCAAAAACAAAAGTAACTACTCACAAATGATAAACATGCCCATGATCAGAGGAGTATTAAATAGCATAATGGATCTGAACATATAATCTTCCACCAAATAAACCATATAGTAATCAACTACAAGATGTAATCAACACTACTAGTCACCCACAAGCACCAATCTATAGTTCCGGTAACAAGATTGAACACAAGAGATGAACTAGGGTTTGAGATGAGATTGTGTTGTTGAAGATGTTGATGGAGATTACCCTCCCCAAGATGGGAGAGTTGTTCATGATGATGAGGATGATGATTTCCCCCTTCGGGAGGGAAGTTCCCCCGGCGGAATCGCTCCGCCGGCGGGCAAAAGTGCTCCTGCCCAAGTTCCGCCTCGAGACGGCGGCGCTCTGTCCCGAAAAGTCCTATCCTTATTTTTTAGGTCAAGATGACCTATATGCAAGAAGATGGGCACTAGAGGTGGGCCTGGGTGAGCACAACCCACCAGGGCGCGCCTGGGCTCCCTGGCGCGCCCAGGTGGGTTGTGCCCACCTGGTCGGCCTCCTCTGGTAGTTATTTGCTCCAATAATTCTTAAATATTCCATAAAAAATCTCTGTAAAGTTCCAGCTTGTTTGGAGTTGTGCAGAATAGGCAGCCTGACGTAGCTTTTGCATGTCCAAATTTCCAGCTCCTGGAATTCTCCCTCTTGGTGTGTACCTTGCAAATTATGAGATAAAAGGCATTAGAATTACTCCAGAAAGCATTATTTTGGATAAAAACATCATAAATAACAGTAAGAAAACATGATGCAAAATGGAAGTACCCCGTCGGCGGTGGCATCTGGCTCCTGGGATCCACCATCTGATCGCAGCAACTGGGTATAGGGGAAAAAGAGGTAGCAAAGCAACCGCGAGTACTCATCCAAAGTACTCGCAAGAATGACATCAGAACTATGCTAAGATGCATCGGTATCAAAAGAATGAGTTGTATCTGTGGACTGAACAACAGAATGCCAGAGAAGAAGGGAAAGCCTAGCCTATCGAAGACTGGCATCTTCAAGCATCTTGCGGCATTCAGAAGAGTACAGAATATAATTTTAATATTTAACAAGCATGCTGTAGTATTAATGCCGAGAGATCCTTCCTCGACTCCCTTTGAGAAAGCAATCCTGGAGCCAACATATCCATCTCATATCTCAAGTATCCATTTCTAGTTGTAATAGATGGGGATACAACTCCGAGCATCTGTTACCGTGGACACGATGCTATTCGAATGGATAACTTCCCTTCAGGGGTGCACCACATTATCCAACATAAGAGACATCATAGAACGCACCATATCTAATAATGTACGGCTATGACGTCACCATTACGCTATGGTGTTCCAGGTGGCGTGAGTTGTGGAACAATTCCACATTGTTTTAAATGAAGGTCAAACTCGTAACTCAAATATTCACCTCCGCGATCAGATTGTAGAAACTTTATTTTCTTTTTACGATGATTCTCCACTTCACTATGAAACTCTTTGAACTTTTCAAATGTTTCAGACTTGTGTTTCACTAAGTAGATACACTCATCGGACCGCATACATCGGTATGTATTATTTCCAATAGTCATTAGCTCGCTCCATTGTTCCGAAAAACGGAGTTTTATTCATCTTACCCATGAGGCATTGTTCACAAGTATCAAATGGTTCATAATCGAGTGATTCCAAAAGTCCATCCGCATGGAGTTTCTTTCATGCGCTTTATACCAATATGACCTAAACGGGAGTGCCACAAGTATGTTGCACTATCATTATCAACTTTGCATCTTTTGGCATTAATATTATGAATATGTGTATCACTACGATCGAGATTCAACAAGAATAGACCATTCATCAAAGGTGCATTACCATAAAAGATATTACTCACATAAATAGAACAACCATTATTCTCTAACTTAAATGAATAACCGTCTCGCATTAAACAAGATCCAGATATAATTTTCATGCTCAATGCTGGCACCAAATAACAATTATTGAGGTCTAAAACTAATCCCAAAGGTAAATTTAGACGTAGCATGCTGACGGCAATCACATCGACCTTGGAACCATTCCCGATGCGCATCGTCACCTTGTCCTTAGCCAATCTTCGTTTATTCCGCAACTCCTATTTCGAGTTACAAATATGAGCAACAGAACCAGTTATCAAATACCCAGGCGCTACTATGAGCATTAGTAAGGTACACATCAATAACACGTATATCAAATATACCTTTTTTCACTTTGCCATCCTTCTTATCTGCCAAGTATTTGGGGCAGTTCTGCTTCGAGTGACCATTTCCTTTGTAGTAGAAGCACTCAGTTTCAGGCCTGGGTCCAGCTTTGGGCTTCTTCACGGGATCGGAAACTTGCTTTCCGTTCTTCTTGAAGTTCCCTTTCTTTCCCTTGCCCTTTTTCTTGAAACTAGTGGTCTTCTTAACCATTAACACTTGATGTTCCTTCTTTGTTTCTACCTCCGCCGATTTCAGCATCACAAAGAGCTCCGGAATCATTTTCGTCATCCCTTGCGTATTATAGTTCATCACGAAGCCTTTGTAGTTTGATAGTTGTGACTAAAGAACTATGTCAATATCACTCTCAACTAGAAGATCAATTGCCAGCTGAGTCAAGTGGTTATGATACCCAGACATTTTGAGTATATGATCACTGACAGAACAGTTCTCCTCCATCTTACAGCTATAGAACTTGTTGGAGACTCCATATCTCTCAACCCGGGAATTTGCTTGAAATGTCAACTTCAGCTCTTGGAACATGTCCTATGCTCTGTGGCGTCAAAACGTTTTTGAAGTCCCGGTTCTAAGTCGTAAAGCATGGCACACTGGATTATTGAGTAATCATTAGATAGAGCCTGCCAGACATTCATAACATCTGCAGTAGCTCCTGCAGCAGGTCTGTCACCTAGCGGTGCATCAAGGATATAATTCTTATGTGTAGCAATGAGGATAATCCTCAAATTACGGACCCAGTCTGCGTAGTTGCTACCATCATCTTTCAACTTAGCTTTCTCTAGGAATGCATTAAAATTAAAGGGAACGGTAGCACGGGCCATTGACCTACAACGTAGATATGCAAAAACTATTAACACTAAGTTCATGATAAATTTTAGTTCAAATAATCAAATTATTAATGAACTCCCACTTAAATCAACATCCCTCAAGTTGTCTACGTGATACATGATCCAAATCAACTAACCCATGTCCGGTCATCACGTGAGATGAGGTAGTCTTCAATGGTGAACATCTCTATGTTGATCATATCTACTATATGACTCACGTTCGACCTTTCGGTCTCCAGTGTTCCATGACCATGTTTGTACATGCTAGGCTCGTCAAGTTTAATCCAAGTATTCTGCATGTGCAAAATAGGCTTACACCCGTTTTATGTGCACGTAGAGTCTATCACACCCGGTCATCATGAGGTGCTTCGAAACGACAAACTTTGGCAATGGTGCATATTTAGGGAGAACACTTTTATCTTGAAATTAAGTGAAGGGGTCATCTTATAATGATGCCGTTGTTCTAAGCAAAATAAGATGCATAAAGGATAAAATCACATGCAATCAAAATATGTGACATGATATGGCCATCATCATCTTGTGCTTTTAATATACATATCCAAAGCGTCGACATGATCTCCATCGTCACCGACACGACACCTTGATCTCCATCATAGCGTCGGGGTCGTATCGCCAATTATTGCTTCTACAACTATTGCTAACGCATAGAGATAAAGTAAAGCAATTACATGGCGCTTAGTGATTGACACGCAGGTCATATAATAATTAAAGACAACCCTAAGACTCCTACCCATTTTCGTACTCATCGACATGCAAGTCATGAAATTATTAGAAAACATGATTATCTCATACATCAACATATATCACATCATATCTTGACCATATCACATCACAACATGCCCTGCAAAAACAAGTTAGACGTCCTCTACTTAGTACTTGCAAGTTTTATGTGGCTACTACGGGCGACTAGCAAGAACCATTCTTACCTACAGAAAACCAAAATGGTGATTATTAAGTTTGCTATTTTAACCTTCTGCAAGAACCAACTGTGGTCAAATTTGATTCAACTAAAGTAGGAGAAATAGACACCCGCCAGCCACCTTTATGCAAAACAAGTTGCATGCCAGTGGGTGGAACCAGTCTCATGTGCGTGTACTGAAGGGAATATGCCCTAGAGGCAATATTAAAGTTGTTGTTTATATTTACTTATATCACGATAAATGTTTATTATTCATGCTAGAATTGTATTAACCGGAAACTTAGTGCAAGTGTGAATACATAGAAAAACAGAGTGTCCCTAGTATGCCTCTACTTGACTAGCTCGTTAATCAAAGATAGTTAAGTTTCGTGACCATAGACATGTGTTGTCATTTGATGAACGGGATCACATCATTAGAGAATGATGTGATGGACAAGACCCATCCGTTAGCTTAGCATAATGATCGTTAAGTTTTATTGCTATTGCTTTCTTCATGAATTACACATATTCCTCTAACTATGAGATTATGCAACTCCCGAATACCGGAGGAACACCTTGTGTGCTATCAAACGTCACAACGTAACTAGGTGATTATAAAGATGCTCTACATGTGTCTCTGAAGGTGTTTGTTCGGTTGGCATAGTTCGAGATTGGGATTTGTCACTCCGAGTATCAGAGAGGTATCTCTAGGCCCTCTCGGTAATGCACATCACTATAAACCTTGCAAGCAATGTGACTAATGAGTTGGTTACAGGATGATGCATTATGGAACGAGTAAAAGAGACTTGCCGATAATGAGATTGAACTAGGTATAAGGATACCGACGATCAAATCTCGGGCAAGTAACATACCGATGACAAAGGGAATGACATATGTTGTTATGCAGTTTGACCGATAAAGATCTTCGTAGAATATGTAGGAGACTGATACGTCTCCAACGTATCTATAATTTTTTATTGCTCCATGCTAATTTATCTACTGTTTTAGGCAATATTGGGCTTTATTTTCCACTTTTATATTATTTTTGGGACTAACCTATTAACTGGAGGCCCAGCCCAGATTTGCTGCTTTATGCCTATTTTAGTGTTTCGAGGAAAAGGAATATCAGACGGAGTCAAAAGGTAACAAAATCAACTGGAGAAGTTATTTTTGGAAGGAAAGCCACCGGATAGACAAGGACTCTACGTCATAAGATACGGGAGCTGGCCACGAGGGTGGTGTTGTGGTTCTAAGTCTGACAGTAGAATGGGGGGTAAGTATGGAAAGGCAAGGTCCTAGCTATGGAGTAGTTGTACACACGGGTGTTTAGCGAGTTCAGGCCCTTCTCGGAGGAAGTAACAGCCCTACGTCTCGGAGCCCGGAGGCGGTCGACTAATCTCTGTGTATATGAGTTACAGGGGTGCGAACCCTTCTACCAGTGGAGGGGGTGGCTTATATAGAGGACGCCAAGACCCCGGCCAGTCCACGTTAGCAGAGGGTTAAAGTACATTAAGATCTGGCGTTACTGGTAACGCCCTACATAAAGTGCCATCATGACCATTAAGACTACTTAATTACAGACCGTTTGGATGCAGAGTAGATCCTGAACATCTGATGGTAGAGTGAGTCTTCATGGTCGAGTGTCTTCTAGCCGGTCGAGTGGAACCTCTCCTGGTCGACTGGAAGGTAGCTTTGTCTAAGGATGTCCTTGGGCATGGTATCCTAGATAGATCCGTGACCCTACCCTAGGTACATGACATGATCATTAGCCCCCGAATGGATCGAGGTTCGAGTGAGGAAGGAGTTGATGATTTTCTCCGACTCATTTTATGCGTTTTGATTGTGTCGTATCTTGGATCGGCGATCTTCTTTTCGACGTTGGCGTCAACTTTTACTTCAGTCTCCTTGATCCATTCTTATCTTTTGTCGAGTGAACTTTTGAACTCTGGTGAACTTCCGAGTGATGGATCGCGGGAAGGATATCGTCTGACAGATTGATCTACTGTTAGCGGATTTTACGGGATCTGAAATTTGGGAAGCGCGCGAAGCGGGGCGATCCGCGGCAATCGGGTGGGATAAGGCATGGACGCCTCGATTTCTGCGCCGCCTTTTTCGCCACGTATCGTACGTGTGCGACTGTTTCGGGATGTGACAGATCTGCTCGGACCAACTCGTCAGCCACTCGGAAGCGCCCTTATATAAAGCGTCAGGGAAGAGTTTTTGAACAGTGCCTCCCCATTCTCCTCTCTTCCCTCTCTGCCTCCGCCCATGGCGCCTGCTCCAACCTCTGCCTTATCCACCTCTCGAGCGCTTCGCCGGCGATAATGGTGAAGGAGAAGACGGCGGCTCTAGAGCACGCGAAGAAGGCGACGGCGACGGGGCAAGCGAAGGGGAGACCGTCTAGTCGGGGTGGATCTTCGTCGAGGTCCCGCCTGCCGAAGGGTTGGGTCCAAGGGGATTGGATCCGCTCGACCATCACTGAGAAGGACCTCAACGACCTGGCCAATGAGGGAATGATCCCCCACGGGTCAGCGAGGCTCCCGGGGTCCGAGTGTCAACCGCAGCCGAAGGAGGGTGAGTGCGTTCTCTTAGCCACTCACATAGATCGTGGTTTCTCTCTGCCGCCGAGTGTTTTCTTCCGAGGGTTTCTGAATTTCTTTGGGGCGCAACTCCATCATTTCAATCCCAACTCCATCGCCTATCTTGCTGCCTTTGTGTCCATGTGCGAGAACTACCTGGGCTGTCGACCGCACTGGGGTCTCTTCAAGTACATATTCACCTGTCGCTCATAGACGGTGAAAAAGGCGAGTCTGGACGATGAGAGGACCAAGGTCATTCAGATGTGTGGGGGTCTTGGGATTCAATTGAGGAACAAGAGCACTTTCCCGACCATGACCCTTCCTGAGTCGGTCAGAGGGTGGCAATCGACTTGGTTCTACTGCCAAAACGAGTCGACGCCGGGGCAGTCGACCGGTCTCCCTCCGTTCTCCATGGACCGAGTGGGCAAACCGTCTTCTCTGAAGGTGCTCCCTGAGGAGAAAGCCGAGTTAAAAATGTTGATGGAGCGCATGGTCCAACTCGTTCGGGACGGAGTGACGAGCATGGATCTTCTGGAAGTCTTCCTTAGGCGGCGCATCCAACCGCTTCAGTTCCGAGGTCACCCGATGTGGTTGTACTGTGGTACCGAAGACACCACTCGGGTCCATCCAGAAGCAGTCGACGACGCCACGCTAGAGAGGTGGGTGGCCGCCATCACAGGGAACAAGGACAACCCTCGAGGGGCTAGGAGGATCCCACCACTCGACTGTACTAATACACCGGACATGGTACGACCACTTATCTCCGATTGTGATCCTGCTTTATCCATTATGTTTTGCCGCGAATTGGTCGATTGATCTTTCTTTTGCTTTGTTATCTGACAGGCCACCACTAAGTTATACTCGATGCCCAATGGGGCACAGACGCCGACTGAGGAGGAGGAAGGAAGCGGGGCGAAAGCCTGGAGGAGTGGGATTCGAATGCTGATGATGACAACGAGGGTGACGATTCTAGTGAGGAGGAAGATGAGGAGGAGGAGGAGGAGGAAGTTGTGCCTCCTCGCTCGGAGAGACGCTCGAAGCTTGTCCATGACCCCGCGACTGAGCGCGGTAAGGGGGTGGCGACCACTACCCAGTCGACCAAGCGCCCTCGGACGGCTTCTCCAGTGCCGACTGAGAAGGCTCCGAAGCAATATCGAGTGGCACCGTCGAAACCTGCGAAGGTCCTGCCGAAGATGAAGATGGTGATCCCCACAATTTCAGGGTAATGGTAGTTTTGAGTTTTCCCCGTTTCATGAATCTGTTCTTGGTCGACTCATGGGTCAATCGATTGACTTTCGGAACTGCAGCGCTGCTACTTCTGACACTTCGGCGAGGGCCGAAGACTACGAGATGGAGGATGCCGCAACCTCGAAGCCTGGTATGAGTCATGTGATGTCATTTTCAGTCGACTGACTCATTGTCCCTAATTTTGATTCTTTCTGCAGTTCTATCTAACATTGTTATTGACCTTCCTGATGACGACGACGAAGAACCACCACGGCCGAGGAGGAGCAAGAAAATGTCAGATGGCAAGGCGACTCAGGATGTGTCGGCACCCGAGATGTTGGTCACGGAGGGAGAAAATGTCGCTCGACCCACCGTAACTTTCGCGGTGCCGTTGACCAATGCTCGCCCTTCATCGTCGAGTGCAGCTCAACCTTCGCTTTTCTCCACTTACCCCGTTCCAGAAGACCAAGCTAGCGCTGCTAGAGAAGCAATACACCAAGCGGGGGTCATGATGGAGCAAGTGAAGGCAATACGAGAAGCTAGCCAGGCAGCCTATGACGCCAGTTTGGCTCTTCAAAGTAATGTTCAGGTCAGTCGGTCACTGCCTATTCTATTAGGATATGATATCTGCAAACTCTTCTTTCTGCAATCCTTAGAGTTTGTCCTACACCCACTGGGTGTGTCGATTGAAATTCCGGATGAGTGGGGGCACGCTGAGTGCACCCATTGGGTGTAGTCCCCAAGGCTATGGTCGACTGCTGGCAGTCGACTATAGTCTTTGTGTCTTAAGTGTTTTCCTTACTCGACTAGGTCGAATAGATTCATAAACCGGTGGGGGCATGCTGAGTGCACCCACTGGGTGTAGTCCCCGAGACTGTGGTCGACTGCTGGCAGTTAACTACAGTCTGAAGAACATCTCCCATTTTTTTGTTTTTTTTGTTGGTCGACTGGTCGACTCTAACCGATGAAACTAGCGGGGGCACGCTGAGTGCACCCACTGTGTGTAGTCCCCGAGACTATGGTCGAATGTTTGCATTCGGCCATAGTCTTAGAAACATTATGATTTTTCCTTACCCACTCGAAAGTGAATCGTCTTTGACATTTGTCGATTGGTTCTTCGTAGAAATCCTGTGACCTTGCGGCTCGTTATACTGAGCTAGAGAACAAACACATTCAGCTTGAGCTCGATCTAAAACTGGCCCAAGAGAACTTGACGAAGGCGAAGGAGGAAGCTAAAGGTATGCTTGGTGAGGCCTTTGACGATTGCCTTTGCCTCTCACTTGCTTCCCAATTTGATCTTCACTGTAACTTTGCAGACAAAGTCAGGGATGCCCTGAAGAAACAAGAGCTTGACTTGGCTGAGATGCAAAAAACTGCTTTAGAGAAGACCAGGCTTGCTGATGAGAAGCTGGCTTCAGTGACCAAGCTTGAAGAAGAAAACACCAATCTGAAAGCTGCTCTGGACGCTGCCAACCAGGAGGTCAGTCGACTAAAAAGCGACAAGACCACCCTGAACGACAAGGCTAGCGAATTGAAGAGAAAGAAGAATGATCTAGAGGCTTATCTGGGTGGACTCGCCAAGAAGCTGTTCCTCATGCTTGAAGGTAACCCTTTGTACCAACCAAATATTTAATTGTAACCTCCGACTGTTTGTCTTGACTTGATGGTTGTGCTTGCAGAATTCTGTCAGAACTTTGAAGAGGAGACTAGTCGACTGGAAGTAAACCTAGACCCCATCAACTCTCCTGTGAAAGATGAAGTCGCCATGAACGTGCTCCGGCTTGAATCTCGTGTTGCTGCTGTCATCGATTACCTTGCGAGGCTGAAGGTCGCAACTTCTCGCATCGACACAACACTCTGGCCAAGAGAGACGCTCCAGAATGACCTCGAGTCTCTCATGACTCGACTGAACGAGGTCCCAAGTCGAGTACAGAAGTGGAAGAAGTCTTCGGCCAGGTGCGGTGCGGATGTTGCTCTGTCTCTGGTCCGTGTTCACTGCAAGGAGGCACGAGAGGACAAGCTGTTGGCCCTTAGGGTGGCTAACACCAAGAAGCATGACTTCAGATCTTTCACGGAGACCTTCATTGTCGCTGCCACTTGGATTGCAGATGGAATTGATCTGGACGAGTTTGTGGCACCTTCCAGCCCTCCACAGGAGGGGTAAAAAACTTCTGAGCTTGATACTTTAAATTTTCCTCGGTATGCCAAGTGAATTTTGTAACCGACAAACCTTAACAGGCCTAGCGCCTGAGCACTTTCGGTTCCGTTAGGCGTTATCAGAACTTGAACTCATTGTTGAATATGTTTGCATTTGGTTTGAGGTGTCTTTTGCAGGTTAAAGCGAAGCGCTTATTGCAATTGACTTGTTCCACAACACACTTAGGCGAGCACTGGGCTACAGCTAAGCCTCCGAGTGGAGGTCTGCTCTCCACTTGGTAGGACTTTAGATACTTAGGCGAGCACTGGGCTGCAACTAAGCCTCCGAGTGGGAGGTCTGCTCTCCACTCGGTAGGATTTTAGATACTTAGGCGAGCACTGGGCTGCAGCTAAGCCCCCAAGTGGGAGGTCTGCTCTCCACTCGGTAGGATTTTATTTATCTTAGGCGAGTACTTCGACTGCAGCTAAGCCCCCGAGTGGGAGGTCTGCTCTCCACTCGGTAGGATTTCAGATACTTAGGAGAGCACAGGGCTGCAGCTAAGCCTCCGAGTGGGAGGTTTGCTCTCCACTCGGTAGGTTTTTAGATACTTAGGCGAGCACTGGGCTGCAGCTAAGCCCCCGAGTGGGAGGTCTGCTCTCCACTCGGTAGGATTTTATTTATCTTAGGCAAGTACTTGGACTGCAGCTAAGCCCCCGAGTGGGAGGTCTGCTCTCCACTCGGTAGGATTTTATTTATCTTAGGCGAGTACTTGGACCGCAGCTAAGCCTCCGAGTGGAAGGCTGGCTTACCATTCGGTAGGACTTTATTTATCTTAGGCGAGTACTTGGACTGTAGCTAAGCCTCCGAGCGGAAGGCTGGCTTACCACTCGATAGGATTTTATTTATCTTAGGCGAGTACTTGGACTGCAGCTAAGCCTCCGAGTGGAAGGCTGGCTTATCACTCGGTAGGATTTTATTTATCTTAGGCGAGTACTTGGACTGCAGCTAAGCCTCCGAGTGGAAGGCTGGCTTAACATTCGGTAGGATTTTATTTATCCTAGGCGAGTACTTGGACTGCAGCTAAGCCTCCGAGTGGAAGGCTGGCTTACCACTCGGTAGGATTTTATTTATCTTAGGCGAGTACTTGGACTGCAGCTAAGCCTCCGAGTGGAAGGTTGGCTTACCACTCGGTAGGATTTTATTTATCTTAGGCGAGTACTTGGACTGCAGCTAAGCCTCCGAGTGGAAGGCTGGCTTACCACTCGGTAGGATTTCATTTATCTTAGGCGAAACGGATTTTGCAGCTAAGCCTTCGTGTGGGAGACTGGCTCACCACTCGGTTAGTATTTCTTTTTACAGACTTGGGCGAATCGGATTCGCAGTCAAGCCACCCACTGGGGGATTGTTTTTGAGTAGACAAAAGAAATAACGATTACAGGGAAGATTATAAATCTCTTGCCTTTGATTGACAAACTACAGAAGTACTTTTATTACAACTCGTCTGAGTGAATACTTAGGTGTAAAAGGGACGGAGAAGTTCCGCGTTCCAAGCTCGGGGCTCGTCGATCTGATGCTCGACATTGTAAAGACGGTATGCTCCATTGTGGAGAACCTTGGTGACGATGAAGGGACCTTCCCAAGAAGGAGCAAGCTTGTGTGGTTTCTGCTGATCCACTCGGAGAACTAAATCTCCTTCCTGGAAGGGTCGACTCTTCACGTTTTTGGCGTGCAAGCGACGCAAGTCCTGTTGGTAAATTGTCGATCTGATCAAAGCCATCTCCCTCAGTGCTTTGGGGCTTAAGGACCACGCCCAACAGGTCGACTGGGAGAACTCCATTCTTCTTGGTCTATGGGGCTGAAGCAGTTGTATCCCTCTAGCTCTATCACTGTTATCTGGTCATCCGCAATCTTTGAGCCTTTCTGGAAACACTCTTCTGCTTTCTTTCGGTTACCAGTGACGGTGATCACGCCTTTGGGGCCAGGCATCTTTAACTTGAGGTACACGTAACATGGTCGAGCCATGAAGCGGGCATAGGCTGGTCTTCCCAAGATAGCGTGGTAGGCGCTCTGGAAATCCACAATTTCAAATGTCAGCTTCTCTTTGTGGAAATGTTTTGAGTCGCCGAACACCACATCCAGAGCTATTTGGCCGAGTGACTCAGCCTTCTTTCCTGGGATGACTCCGTGAAAACTCATGTTGCTGGAACTGAACCTGGACATCGGAATGCCCATTCCCTTGAGCGTCTCTGCATACAGTATGTTCAACCCGCTGCCGCCATCCATCAATACCTCCGTCAGTCGAGTGTCTTCGACGACCGGGTCGACCACCAGCGCTTGCCTCCCAGGGGTGGCAATATGAGTAGGATGGTCCGACTGGTCGAAAGTAATGGGAGTTTGTGACCATCTCAGATAGTTTGGTGTCACCAGTGCGACCATATTGACTTCTTGGTTGATCACTTTCAGTCGACTTTTGCTCTCTACATCAGCAAAAATCATCAGAGTGGATTTGTCATGAGGGTACTCTCCATCACTGTCCTGCTTGTCCTCAGCCTTTTCCGACTCCTTCTCTTTGTCCTTCGGCTGTTTCCCTTGGAAATGCTGGATTAAGAGTCGGCACTGGCGAGTGGTATGCTTTGGGTAGATGAAGTTACCCTCTTCGTCTTTCTTTGTGTGGATATGACACGGCAGGTCCATCACATCATTACCCTCCTTATCTTTTACCTTCTTGGGGTTCCAAGATCCTTTGGGCTTCCCTTTAAATTTGCCCTGTGTCACGGCTAGAGCCTCTCCAGGAGCTGCCGGCTCGGCCTTCCGGTTTTGCTTCCGACTGGAGTTTCCTTTATCCGACTGACTCGGCTTGTACTTGCCGCTCCGGAGTCGGTCCTCTTCTTCGCCGTTGGCGTACTTGGTGGCTATTTCCATCATCCGACTCAGGGTCATGTCTCCAGTTCGACCAAACTTCAGGCTCAACTCTCTGTTCTTGACGCCATCTTTGAAGGCGCAAACCGCTTGATGGTCCGACACATTCTCTACAGTGTGATGCAAAGTGATCCACCTCTGGATGTAATCCCTCAGTGTTTCACTCGACTTTTGTACACAAACTTGTAGCTCAGTCAATCCAGCAGGTCGCTTGCAAGTTCCCTCAAACGTCCTAACGAACACTCGAGAAAGATCTTCCCAGGTGTAAATGCTGCTGGGAGCTAACTGATTCAACCATGCCCTAGCTGAACCCTCTAGCATAAGTGGCAAATGTTTCATGGCCACCTCATCATTACTGCCACCAATCTGAATAGCCACTCGGTAGTCTTCGAGCCAAGTTTCAGGCTTAGACTCTCCGGTGAACTTACTCACCCCTGTCACCAACCTGAAGTTGGGGGCTATCACTACGGCCCTGATCGCTCTGCTAAAACATTCTGGACCTGAAACGTGGACTCAGCTGCTTGTGGGCACATCTCTGTCATGACCACCTCTATGAGCTCTATTTCGGTCAACCAAACCTTGCACGATGATGGATCTCGCGTTAAAGCCTGCCTCTCTGGGGTCGACTGGAGCTCTCCGCCCAACACTGAGCTGGCGTCTGTCATCTTGCTGCCGATGGGCGTTAGACCCACTTCTTGGAGGAGGAGTGGGCCCTCGACGCCTGTCATCACGATCAAATCGGTCATCATAGTGGTCCCGCCGGCCTTCACGTCCCATGCGCCTCGGAGGCGACCTTGGACTGTGAGCTGACTGAACAATATTCACAGCGATAGATCGACTGTGAATCCTGTTACGTGACTGTGACACAGCTGAATTCTGATCTCCTACTGCCCGGAGCAAATCTCTGATCTGCATCAAGCCTCTTCCAGCCTCTGACTGAGATGGCTGAATTGACTCCGCTATGCGGGCTGCAGCTGCCAAATTCTGAATTGGGGTTCGATATACCTGAGTTGGTTGCGGAAAGAGCTGACGTCGATTGGAGTTAGTCGCTCGTTGACGCGCACGCTCGTCGAGTGCTCACTGAAGGTTCTCCAGTCGAGTGCGTTCAGCCAGGTTGGCTAAACGCGCCTCTTCCAGGGCGCGAGCCTCAGGTGTTTCTCCTGCTATGGGAGTATGCAGGGCATCCATGTTCCGGCGGCGAAGTTCTTCTCTCTGCTGGGAAGTGAGCGACTCGGGTTGGTACTCTTCATGGGCTTGAGCGGGGTCGTCCTCGTCGTCCATCCCATCGCCGCGGGGGAAACCAGGAGGACTATGGGGCCCGTTGACCATCAGGACCTCTACCACTGGGTCACTGCTACCGCACTCGGATGCAGTCCCTACGGAGCCAGTCGACAGGTCGAACAGGCCGTAGAGAGATTCGTCGGGCTCAATCGCCGTGACTTGGGTGGTGGCCGATTGGCGAGCCACTGCGTGCCTCACCCATCACTGGAGCCTCGACCGACCAGAGCGCTTGCTCTGGTGGGAGACAGGGAGGGAGGACGGCGCAAGAGTCGATCGGTATGGAGTCGACGGCTGCCGCAGCAAGACGCCGCGGACACACGCCCGAAAGTGCGTCGTCCCGCGGACGGGGAACGCGTCGATGTCGAGTGGTGCCTCCTGGAGCCGAGCGGAGTCGTCGGCGATGAAAGTGAGCGCACCAAGACGGATCTCGTGGCCCTCGACTAGTGCTCTACCGGAAACCATGATGAAGGCGATCGGACAAATTGCAACTTCTCCAAAAAAGTCGCTAAGACACCTGCCCCACGGTGGGCGCCAACTGTCGTGGTTCTAAGTCTGACAATAGAATGGGGGGTAAGTATGGAAAGGCAAGGTCCTAGCTATGGAGTAGTTGTACACACGGGTGTTTAGCGAGTTCAGGCCCTTCTCGGAGGAAGTAAAAGCCCTACGTCTCGGAGCCCGGAGGCGGTCTATTGATCTCTGTGTATATGAGTTACAGGGGTGCGAACCCTTCTACCAGTGGAGGGGGTGGCTTATATAGAGGACGCCAAGACCCCAGCCAGCCCACGTTAGCAGAGGGTTAAAGTACATTAAGATCTGGCGTTACTGGTAACGCCCTACATAAAGTGCCATCATGACCATTAAGACTACTTAATTACAGACCGTTTGGATGCAGAGTAGATCCTGAACTTCTGATGGTCAAGTGAGTCTTCATGGTCGAGTGTCTTCTGGCCGGTCGAGTGGAACCTCTCCTAGTCGACTGGAAGCTAGCTTCGTCTAAGGATGTCTTTGGGCATGGTACATGACATCATCAGGTGGGGGGCGTGCCCCCTTCCTCGTGGGGCCCCCGAAACTCCATCGACGTACCCCTCGCACCCATATATACCTACGTACCCTAAAACTTCCAGAACAGAAGATAGATCAGGAGTTCCGCCGCCGCAAGCCTCTGTAGCCACCAAAAACCTCTCGGGAGCCCGTTCTGGCACCCTGCCGGAGGGGGAACCCATCACCGGTGGCCATCTTCCTCATCCCGGCGTTATCCATGACGAGGAGGGAGTAGTTCACCCTCGAGACTAAGGGTATGTACCAGTAGCTATGTGTTTGATCTCTCTCTCTCGTGTTCCCTCTATGGCACGATCTTGATGTATCCCGAGCTTTGCTATTGTAGTTGGATCTTATTATGTTCTCCCCCTCTACTCTCTTGTGATGAATTGAGTTTCCCCTTTGAAGTTATCTTATCGGATTGAGTCTTTTATGAGAACACTTGATGTATGTCTTGCCGTGCTTATCTGTGGTGACAATGGGATATCATGTGCCTCTTGATGTATGTTTTGGTGACCAACTTGCGGGTTCCGCCCATGAAGCTATGCATAGGGGTTGGCACACGTTCTTGACTCTCCGGTAGAGACTTTGGGGCACTCTTTGAAGTACTTTGTGTTGGTTGAATAGATGAATCTGAGATTGTGTGATGCATATCGTATAATCATGCCCACGGATACTTGAGGTGACAATGGAGTATCTAGGTGGCATTACGGTTTTGGTTGATTTGTGTCTTAAGGTGTTATTCTAGTATGAACTCTTTTATAGATCAATCCGAAAGAATAACTTTGAGGTGGTTTCGTACACTACCATAATCTCTTCATTCATTCTCCGCTATTAGTGGCGTTGGAGTGACTCTTTGTTGCATGTTGAGGGCTTGTTATATGACCTATCTATGTTATTATTGTTGAGAGAACTTGCACTAATGAAAGTATGAACCCTAGGCCTTCTTTCCTATCATTGCAATACCATTTACGCTCACTTTTACCACTTGTTACCTTACTGTTTTTATAATTTCAGATTACAAAAACCTTTATCTACCATCCATATTGCACTTGTATCACCATCTGTTCGCCGAACTAGTGCACCTATACAATCTACCATTGTATTGGGTGTGTTCGGGACACAAGAGACTCTTTGTTATTTGGTTGCAGGGTTGCTTGAGAGAGACCATCTTCATCCTACGCCTCCTACGGATTGATAAACCTTAGGTCATCCACTTGAGGGAAATTTGCTACTGTACTACAAACCTGTGCACTTGCAGGCCCAACAACGTCTACAAGAAGAAGGTTGTGTAGTAGACATCAAGCTCTTTTCTGGCGCCGTTGCCGGGGAGGTTAGTGCTTGAAGGTATATCTTTAGATCTTGCAATCGAATCTTTTTGTTTCTTGTTTTATCACTAGTTTAGTTTATAAAAGAAAAGTACAAAAAAAATGGAGTTAAGTTTGTCTCATACGCTTCGTCTTTTTAATATCTTTCGTGAGTATGATAGAAAGGAAAATTGTGCTCAAGTGATAGAAGAAGAATTACATAGAATTCTTGGCAAGAAATATGTGAATGATGAGCATGATTGCAATGTTGTTATTATGAATTCCTTAAATATCCATGATGCTAATGATATGCAAAGCCACAAGCTTGGGGAAGCTATGTTTGATGATTATGATATTTTTTGTCCCCCAAGTTTTGATGAGAATATTTATTATGATGAAAGCATGCCTCCTATTTATGATGATTATATTGATGAAAGTGGGTTTGGAAGAGTGTCAACTTTAGGAAGTAGTGATCCCACTATTTTGGAGGATGTTGAATCTTATTGTGATGAATATGAAAGTGGATTTGGAAGAGTGTCAACTTTATTTAGTGATGATTCCACTATTTCGGAAGAGGTTCCAATTGATTATGAGAACAAAGTTGCTATCTATGATGATTATTGTGATGACTTGTATGCTATTAAGGATAATAATAACCATGAAACTTGTCATCATGATTTTAGTTTTCAATTGGATTATGCCTCACATGATAACTATTTTGTTGAGTTTGCTCCCACTACTATTGATGAGAAGAATTTTGCTTATGTGGAGAGTATTAAAAATTCTATGTTTGTAGATCATGAAAAGAATTGTTTAGGTTCTGGTTATATTGTTGAATTCATTCATGATGCTACTGAAAATTATTATGAGAGAGGAACATATGCTTGTAGGAATTGCAATAATATCAAGTTTCCTCCCTATGTGCTTAAATTCTTGAAGCTATGCTTGTTTTACCTTCCTATGCTAGTTGATTATTGTTCCCATAAGTTGTTTGCTCACAAAATCCCTATGCATAGGAAGTGGGTTAGACTTAAATGTGCTAGTCATATGCTTCATTATGCTCCCGTTATGTTTCAATTCGTATCTTTTATTTGAGCATCATTGCCATCATCATGCCTAGCTAAAAAGACATTAAAGAAAAGCGCTTGTTGGGAGACAACCCAATATTTATCCTTACTATTTTTATGTGTCAACATGATTATGCTACTGTAGTAATCATGTTTTATAGCTTTTGTTTCAATAAAGTACCAAGTAGAACCTTTGGGAAGACTTGGGTGAAGTTTATGTGATCTTGCTGTAAAAAACAGAAACTTTAGCGCTCACGAGATTAGCTGCCATGTTTTACTGGAGAGTGATTTTAGGTTGATTCTTTTTGCAGATGATTAATAGACAAATTGTTCAGGTCCAGCAATTTATTTCATAATTTTTGGGGTTCTATAAGTATACGTTTTATACATATTACTACAGACTGTTCTGTTTTTGACAGATTCTGTTTTCTATGTGTTATTTGCTTATTTTGATGCATCTATGGCTAGTATTAAGTGGTATGAACCATAGAGAAGTTATAATACAGTAGATATTACACCAATATGAATTTAGAATGAGTTCATTACAGTACCTAAGTGGTGGTTTTATTTTCTTATACTAACGGAGCTTACGAGTTTTGTGTGGTTGAAGTTTTCAAGTTTTGGGTAAAGATTCGATGGACTATGGAATAAGGACTGGCAAGAGACTAAGCTTGGGGATGCCCAAGTTACCCCAAGGTAATATTCAAGGACAACCAAGAGCCTAAGCTTGGGGATGCCCCGGATGGCACCCCCTCTTTCGTCTTCGTTCATCGGTAACTTTACTTGGAGCTATATTTTTATTCGCCACATGATATGTGTTTTGCTTGGAGCGTCATTTTATTTTGTTAGTTTTTTCTTTCTGTTAGTTAGAATAATGTTTTTCATCTTTAGTTTCAATAAAAAAGTCAAGTATAGCCATTTCCATGCTTATTTTGCTAGTATACATGTTGCTGTTTGAAAACAGAAAGTTTACCGCTGTTGCAAAAATTCCATAGAAAATTCAGAGAATAGTATAACGTTGAATCTTTTTGCATATTAAGCTATGATAAATTTATTACAGTGGGAATTTTAGTTCATAATTTTTGGAGTCAGGGAAGTACTTGCATTCTTTACAGACTGTACTATTTTGGCAGATTGCTGTTATGGTTGCATTGTTTGCATATGTTTGCTTGTTTAATGATTCTATTTGAGGATAGGAGTATTAAATATACAAAGGCATTTAGTATGCAATGTTGAATAATAATTTTAGTGATTTGTTACAGTAGAAAATGATAAGGTTTTGCATTGGTTTATACTAACCTATCTCACGAGTTCTTGTTGAGTTTGTTGTGAATGAAGCTTTTGATAAAAAGAGAAACCATGATAAGAGAGGAATTAAGGAGACACAAAAGTTCAAGCTTGGGGATGACCAAGGCACCCCAAGATAATATTTCAAGAATTCTCAAGCATCTAAGCTTGGGGATGCCCCGGTAGGCATCCTACCTTTCTTCTTCAACAACTATTGGTTAGTATCTGTTGAGCCTAAGTTTTTGCTTCTTCACATGAGTTGTGCTATCCTTGCAATGTCATTTTATTTTGTTTTTCTTGCTGCTTGAATACAATACCAATATCTGAAATTCTTAAATGAGAGAGAGTATTTGCATAGTTGCATAATTATTCGACTACTCATTGATCTTCACTTATATCTTTCAGAGTAGTTTGTCATTTGCTCTAGTACTTGACTTATATCTTTTAGAGCACAATGGTGGTTTTATTCTGAAGAAACAAATGAGCTCTCATGCTTCACTTATATTATTTTGAGAGTCTTTAATAGCATGGTAATTTACTTAACATTAATATACTTGGTATTCAAGATATGTGAAACTTTCTTTTGAGTGCGTTGAATACTAAGATAAGTTTGATGCTTCATAATTGTTTTCAGATATGGAGGTGATAATATCAAAGTGATGCTAGTTGGGTGATTATGAATTTAAAGAATGCGTGTGTTGAAGTTTGTGATTCCCGTAACGTGCACGTATGGTGAACCGCTTTGTGATGAGTTGGAGCACAATTTTATTTATTGATTGTCTTCCTTATGAGTGGCGGTCGGGGACGAGCGATGGTCTTTTCCTACCAATCTATCCCCCTAGGAGCATGTGCGTAGTGCTTTGGTTTTTGATTACTTCTAAATTTTTTCAACAAGTGCATGAGTTCTTTTGATTAATGTTGAGTCCATGGATTATACGCACCCTTTCACCCTTACACCATTGCTAGCCTCTCTAATTCCGCACACTTTTCGCCAGTATCATACACCCACCATATAGCTTCCTCAAAACAGCCACCATACCTACCTATTATGGCATTTCCATAGCCATTCCGAGATATATTGCCATGCAACTTTCCACCATTCCGTTCATATGACACACATTACTTTTGTCATATTGCTTTTTGCATGAACATGTAGTTGACATTGTATTTGTGGCAAGGCCACCCTCATAATTTTCATACATGTCGCTCTTGATTCATTGCATATCCCGGAACACCGCCGGAGGCATTCATATAGAGTCATATTTTTTTCTAAGTATCGAGTTGTAATTGTTGAGTTGTAAGAAAAATAAAAGTGTGATGATCATCATTATTAGAGCATTGTCCCAGTGAGGAAAGGATGATGGAGACTATGATTCCCCCATAAGTTGGGATGAGACTCCAGACGAAAAATAAAAAAAAATGAGAGAAAAAGAGAGAAGGGACAATGTTACTATCCTTTTACCACACTTGTGCTTCAAAGTAGCACCGTGATCTTCATGATAGAAAGTCTCATATGTTGTAACTTTCATATACTAATGGGAATTTTTCATTATAGAACTTGGCTTGTATATTCCAATGATGGGCTTCCTCAAAAGTGCCCTAGGTCTTCGTGAGCAAGCAAGTTGGATGCACACCCACTTAGTTTCTTTTGTTGAGCTCTCATATATTTATAGCTCTAGTGCATCCATTGCATGGCAATCCCTACTCACTCACATTGATATCTATTAATGGGCATCTCCATAGCCCGTTGATACGCCTAGTTGATGTGAGACTATCTTCTCCTTTTTTGTCTTCTCCACAACCACCATTCTATTCCACATATAGTGCTATGTCCATGGCTCACGCTCAAGTATTGCGTGAAAGTTGAAAGAGTTTGAGATTGCTAAAGTATGAAACAATTGCTTGGCTTGTCATCAGGGTTGTGCATGATTAAATACTTTGTGTGATGAAGATAGAGCAACAGCCAGACTATATGATTTTGTAGGGATAACTTTCTTTAGCCATGCTATTTTGAGAAGACATGATTGCTTTGATTAGTATGCTTGAAGTATTATTACTTTTATGTCAATATGAACCTTTTTCTTGAATCTTTCAGATCTGAATATTCATACTACGATAAGAAGATTTACATTGAAATTATGCCAAAGTATCACTCCGCATCAAAAATTCTCTTTTTATCATTTACCTACTCGAGGACGAGCAGGAATTAAGCTTGGGGATGATTGATACGTCTCCAACGTATCTATAATTCTTGATTGCTCCATGCTACTTTATCTACTGTTTTAGGCAATATTGGGCTTTATTTTCCAATTTTATATTATTTTTGGGACTAACCTATTAACCGGAGGCCCAGCCCAGATTTGCTGTTTTATGCCTATTTTAGTGTTTCGAGGAAAATGAACATCAGACGGAGTCAAAAGGGAACGAAATCAACTGGAGAAGTTATTTTTGGAAGGAAAGCCACCGGATAGACTTGGACTCTACGTCAGAAGATACGGGAGCTGGCCACGAGGGTGGGGGGCGCGCCCACCCCCCTAGGGCGTGCCCCCTGCCTCGTGGGGCCCCCGAAGCTCCACTAACGTACCCCTTGCACCCATATATACCTACGTACCCTAAAACTTCCAGAACAGAAGATAGATCGGGAGTTCCGCCGCTGCAAGCCTCTATAGCCACCGAAAACCTCTCGGGAGCCCGTTCTGGCACCCTGCCGGAGGGGGAACCCATCACCGGTGGCCATCTTCATCATCCCGGCGCTATCCATAACGAGGAGGGAGTAGTTCACCCTCGAGGCTGAGGGTATGTAGTAGTAGCTATGTGTTTGATCTCTCTCTCTCTCTCGTGTTCCCTCTATGGCACGATCTTGATGTATCCCGAGCTTTGCTATTGTAGTTGGATCTTATGATGTTTCTCCCCCTCTACTCTCTTGTGATGAATTGAGTTTCCCCTTTGAAGTTATCTTATCGGATTGAGTCTTTTATGAGAACACTTGATGTATGTCTTGCCGTGCTTATCTGTGGTGACAATGGGATATCATGTGCCTCTTGATGTATGTTTCGGTGACCAACTTGTGGGTTCCGCCCATGAACCTATGCATAGGGGTTGGCACACGTTCTTGACTCTCCGGTAGAGACTTTGGGGCACTCTTTGAAGTACTTTGTGTTGATTGAATAGATGAATCTGAGATTGTGCGATGCATATCGTATAATCATGCCCACGGATACTTGAGGTGACAATGGAGTATCTAGGTGACATTAGGGTTTTGGTTGATTTGTGTCTTAAGGTGTTATTCTAGTACGAACTCTTTTATAGATCGATCCGAAAGAATAACTTTGAGGTGGTTTCATACCCTACCATAATCTCTTTGTTCGTTCCCTACTATTAGTGGCTTTGGAGTGACTCTTTGTTGCATGTTGAGGGCTTGTTATATGATCTATCTATGTTATTATTGTTGAGAGAACTTGCACTAGTGAAAGTATGAACCCTAGGCCTTGTTTCCTATCATTGCAATACCATTTACGCTCACTTTTACCACTTGTTACCTTACTGTTTTTATAATTTCAGATTACAAAAACCTTTATCTACCATCCATATTGCACTTGTATCACCATCTCTTCGCCAAACTAGTGCACCTATACAATCTACCATTGTATTGGATGTGTTGGGGACACAAGAGACTCTTTGTTATTTGGTTGCAGGGTTGCTTGAGAGAGACCATCTTAATCCTACGCCTCCTACGGATTGATAAACCTTAGGTCATCCACTTGAGGGAAATTTGCTACTGTCCTACAAACCTCTGCACTTGCAGGCCCAACAACGTCTACAAGAAAAAGGTTGTGTAGTAGACATCAGAGACAATATGAGCATCCAGGTTCCGCTATTGGTTATTAACCGGAGATGTGTCTCGGTCATGTCTACATAGTTCTCGAACCCGTAGGGTCCGCACGCTTAACGTTCGATGACGATTTGTATTATGAGTTATGTGTTTTGCTGGCCTCAGTTTGTTCGGAGTCCCGAATGAGATCACGGACATGACGAAGAGTCTCGAAATGGTTGACAGGTAAATATTGATATATTGGAAGGTAGTATTCGGACACCGGAAGGGTTCCAGAGTGTATCAGGTATATACCGGAGTACCGGAGGGGTTACCGGAACCTCCCCGGGAAAGATATTGGCCATATGGGCCATAGGAGGGAGGCTAACCAGCCCACAAGGGGATGGTGCGCCCCCTGATAATCCCCAAGTGCAGGGAATCATCGTAGCAATTTCCAAAGGTGGAAGTGATAAGTATGGAGTGTCAAACCCACAAGGAGCTAACGGTAAGATCAATATTCTCTCAAGCCCTATCTGCCACTGATACGACTCTGCGTACACCGAATGTTTGCTTCCAACTAGAAACGAGAAATAAAACTACGTTATAGGTACGAAGAGGAAAGCTTTGCATGATATCAGAGAGCTAAAATATAAAAGTTGGTGCTGTTATCATAAAGTTAGAATATATTACTAAATATTATAAATAGCGAGTGTGGAATAATGATGGATCATTGTGTGGACTTATCCTAGGCAATTGTTAACAAGACATGTAATCACTATTGCAATTTCATACGAGGGAGAGGCATAAGCTAACATACTTTCTCTTCTTGGATCATATGCACTTATGATTGGAACTCTAGCAAGCATCCGCAACTACTAAAGATCATTAAGGTAAAACCCAACCATAGCATTAAAGTATCAAGTCCTCTTTATTCCCATAAACCATGACCCACTTATCCATGTTTGTGTTACAGTCACTCACGCAACACAGACAATAAGTAAACCATGGACATATTGCAACACCCTACAACGGGAATCCCTCACTCTTGCGCGACACGGAGGGCACAATAGGAGAGCGCCAAAATAAAACGTACAACTTGTACCAATCTAGACCAATAATCAACCCAAAGACAAAAGATATCTACTCAAAACATCATAGGATGGCAACACATCATTGGATCATAATATGTGGCGTAAAGCACCATGTTCAAGTAGGGATTACAGCGGGGTGCGGGAGAGTGGACCGCGTAAAAGAGACGAGGATGGTGGTGATGGTGGTGATGTTGATGAAGACGATCACAGCGACGATGATTCCCCTCCCGATGGCACTCCGGCGCCACCGAGAGAGAGGAGGAGAGGTTCTCCCCCTTGTGATTCCTCCTCCATGGCCTTCCCCCTGGATGGGAAGAGTTTCCCCCTCTGGTCTCGGGCCTAGATTGATTTCTCGTGGCTACAGAGGCTTGCGGCGGCGGAACTTCAGATCTAGGTTATTTTTTGGAGGTTTGTGTATTTATTGGAATTTTTGGCGTTGGTCTCACGTCAGGGGGGTCTCCGAATCGTCCACGAGATAGGGGCCGACGCCCAGGGGGGGTGGGCATGCCCCACACCCTCATGGACAGCCCAACACTCTTCTGGCCCAACTCTTTTACTCCAGGGGCTTCTTTTGGTCCATAAAAAATCATCAAAAATTGGCACGTCAATTGGACTCCGTTTGGTATTCCTTTTCTATAAAACTCAAAAACAAGGAAAAAACAGAAACTGGCACTGGGCTCTAGGTTAATAGGTTAGTCCCAAAAATCATATAAAATAGCATATAAATGCATATAAAACATCTATGATGGATAATATAATAGCATGAATACTTCATAAATTTTAGATACGTTGGAGACGTATCAGCATCCCCAAGCTTAATTCCTGCTCGTCCTCGAGTAGGTAAATGATAAAAGAAATAATTTATGAAGTGTGAATGCTAGCAGGTGCACAAGTTTGATCAATGATAATTTCAATCACCTTTTCTAGCGTCATTATATGTCATAACAGTAGCTCATCTCATAAAAAAAGTCATGATCAAGTAACAAGCTATTCACATGTTAAAGTATAGATCATAAACTTTCTTGAAAACTAACAAATAGTGTGCTTAGTCATCAAACATTTGCAATTCATCTTACTTTCAGGAAGGGTCTATGTAAGATCTTTGATTTAGCAAATCCCACATACTCAACAATCATATAGTCTTTCACAATTGCTAACACTCATGTGATATTTATGGGTTCAAAGTTTTAATTGGACACAGAGAAAGATAGGGGCTTATAGTTTTGCCTCCCAACCTTTTACCTCAAGGGTAATGTCAACAATAATACTTTATGAAAACCTACATCCAAGTGGATATATATATATATATATATATATATATATATATATATATATATATATATATATATATATATCCGGATCGCTCCAACACAAACTGCTTGCCAAAGGAAAAAGTGTAAAAAGGAAAGGTGATGATCACCATGACTCTTGTATAAGGGTAGAAGATAAATGTAAAAGATAGGCCCTTCGCAGAGGGAAGCAAAGGTTGTCATGCGATTTTAAGGTTAGATGCACAAAATTTTAAGGCAAAAGAACGTCACTTTATATTGCCTCTTGTGATAGAGACCTTTATTATGCAATCCGTTGCTTTTATTTCTTCCCTATCACAAGTTTGTATAAAGCTTATTTTCTTTGCACTAATAGATTATACATATTTAGAGAGCAATTTTTATTGCATGCATCGATGACAACTTACTTGAAGAATCTTACTCAATCCATAGGTAGGTATGGTGGAATCTCATGGCAAAAATACTTTAAGGGATGTTTGGAAGCACAAGTAGTATTTCTACGTGGTGCAAAGAATTTGGCTAGCATGAGAGGGAAGGGCAAGCTCAACATGTTGGATGATCCAAGACAATATAACATTTCGGATATAGGAAAACATATCCCATTAAGTTGTCTTCCTTGTCCAACATAAACCTTTTAGCATGTAATATTTTAATGAGTTCTCACAATTACAAAAGATGCCCAAGACAGTATATTTATATGTGAAATCTCTCTTCCTTCAATATTCTTTCATGAACTGTTCAAGTGACCAATTCTACGTTTGCTAACTTTCAATGAGTTTACTACCTATACTTATTACGTGTGAAGTCATTAATCCCCATGTTATAAGCATATGAAACGTATATAAATTCAGATTTATGATATTCAATTCATTCAACCATTTACTCATAGGATATACGTGAAGCGCGTGCGTGAATGACAAACTACTCCAAAAAGATATAAGTGAAGAACACTGAGTAGTCAAATGATTAACTAGCCATGGGAGGATTCTTTTTCATTCAAGATTTCATATCCAATGATTTTATTCAAACAGCAATTAAAATTGAAAATACGCTCCAAGCAAAACACATATCATGTGACGAAGAAAAATATAGCTCCGAGTAAAGTATACCAATAGTTTTGAAGACGAAAGAGAGGATGCCTTCCGGGGATCCCCAAGCTTAGGTGCTTGAGTCTTCCTTGAATATTAACTTGGGGTGCCTTTGGCGTCCCCAAGCTTAGGGTCTTTCCGCTCCTTATTCTCCTCATATCAATATCTCACCTAAAGCTTGAAAACTTCAATCACACAAAACTTAACGGAACTTCGTGAGATAGGTTAGTATGATAAAGAGTAAACCATTCACTTTGGTACTGTCAAAGACAAGGTTCATAATTGTTATCACACAATTCCTACTGTACCATATCATTTCTACAATTTATATTGAGAAATATAAGACATAGAAACTAGAAAACAAGCAAACTATGCAATGAAAACAGAATCTGTCAGAAACAGAACAGTATGTAATGATCTGAACAACAACCATACTTCTGCTACTCCAAAAATTATGAAATAAATGGGTGGACGTGATAAATTTGTCTATTAATCTTCTGCAAAAAGAATCAACTCAAAAGCATTCTTCTGTAAAAAAATGGCGGCTAATCCCGTGAGCGCAAAGTTTCTGTTTTTTACAGCAAGATCACATTAACTTTCACCCAAGTCTTCCCAAAGGTCTTACTTGGCAATTTATTGAAACAAAATCTATAAAACATGATTACTACAGTATCTTAATCATGTAAACACACAAATACAGCAAGGGTAGATATTGGGTTGTCTCCCAACAAGCGCTTTTCTTTAATGCCTTTTAGCTAGGCATGATGATTTCAATGATGCTCACATAAAATAAAAGAATTGAAACATAGAGAGAGCATCATGAAGAATATGAATAGCACATTTAAATCTAACCCACTTCCTATGCCTAGGGATTTTGTGAGCACATAATTTATAGGAACAACAATCAACTAGCATAGGAAGGCAAAACAAATATAACTTCAAAACTTTAAGCACATAGAGAGGAAACTTGGTATTATTGCAACTCCTACAAGCATAAATTACTCCCTCATAATAATTTTAAGTAGCATCATGAATGAATTCAATAATATAACCATCACATAAAGCATTCTTTTCATGATCTACAAGCATAGAAATTTTTCTACTCTCCACATAAGCAAAATTCTTCTCATTCGGAATAGTGGGATCACTAATTCCTAAAGTTAATACTCTTCCAACCCCACTTTAGATGACAGAATTATTCATACTCCAAAATATATAAGTGAAGTTCATGGATAATTCTACAATTAATATAGACTAACCAATATCCAAGCTTGAAATATATAAGTGAAGCACACGAAGCATTATATAAAACCATACTCAAATGATATAAGCGAAGCACAAAGAGCAATTCTATAAGATCATACTTAAAAGATTTAAGTGAAGCACATGAAGTATTCTATAAATAAATGAAGGTCTATCTCATACTAGAATGGTTCTTAAAGAAAAATAAAACACAAAGGACACAAATCATGTGAACAAAACAAAAACCGAGGTATACCGATATTTGTTGAAGAAGAAAGATGGGATGCCAACCGGAGCATCCCAAAGCTTAGATGCTTGAGTATCCTTTGAAATATTTACTTGGGGTGCCTTGGGCATCCCCAAGCTTGAACTCTTGCCTCTCTTCATTCTTCTCACATCGGTAACTCCTCGTTCTTCGAACACTTCATCCACAAAAACTTTGTGAGATCCGTTAGTGTAATAAAGCAAACTACCACTTTAAGGTACTGTAATGAATTCATTATTTATTTATATTGGTGTTAAACATACTGTATTCCAACTTCTCTATGGTTCATACCCCCTGATAAAAGCCATAGATTCATCAAAATAAGCAAACAATACGCGAAAAACAGAATCTGTCAAAAACAGGACAGTCTGTAGTAATCTAGAAGTTTAGTAAACTTCTGTAACTCCAAAAATTATGAAATAAATACGAAAAATTTAAAAATTTGTACAGAGGTAATGTGCAACAAGTTTCATACCCATTTGACGTTCCAGTAAAAAATGTAAAATCATGCGCTACAGCCAAAGTTTCTGTTTTTATTCTGCACATTGTAAACAAGCAATCTAATCATCCTAAAACCAAAGCTTGGCACATTATTTTTATAATACAACAGATATACACAAGGGGATAATTATTTACAGAGAAACTTCCATGAAAAATTCTACATTGTTTCCGTGAGCATGAACACAAGTGCTCAAGGTCGACCCTCACTTCTTCAATGCAAAACTTTCCAATCACTTCTCTTTTTGAAAAACTTTTTAGGCATGAGAGGCAAGTAATTTTTTTTGGTATTTTCATTCTTTAAAAAAAATTGTATGTTTCATCCACAACTAAAGAGAGACAAAAAGGAAAAACAAAATCTACTTAGTGAAGAAAGCAAACAAGCACACACGAGAATATCAACCCCACGCTATTGCTCCCCGGCAACGGCGCCAGAAAAGAACTTGATAATCCCCAAGTGTAGGGAATCATCGTAGCAATTTCCAAAGGTGGAAGTGATAAGTATGGAGTGTCAAACCCACAAGGAGCTAAAGATAAGATCAATATTCTCTCAAGCCCTATCTGCCACTGATACGACTCTAGGTACACTGAACGTTTGCTTCCAACTAGAAACGGGAAATAAAACTATGTTGTGGGTATGACGAGGATAACTTTGCATGATATCAGAGAGCTAAAATATAAAGTTGGTGCTGTTATCATAAACTTAGAATATATTACTAAATATTATAAATAGCGAGTGTGGAATTATGATGGATCGGTGTGTGGAATTATCCTAGGCAATTGTTAACAAGACAAGTAATCACTATTGCAATTTCATATGAGGGAGAGACATAAGCTAACATACTTTCTCTTCTTGGATCATATGCACTTATTATTGGAACTCTAGCAAGCATCCGCAACTACTAAAGATCATTATGGTAAAACCCAACCATAGCATTAAAGTATCAAGTCCTCTTCATTCCCATATGCCATGACCCACTTATCCGTGTTTGTGTTTCAGTCACTCATGCAACACAGACAATAAGTAAACCGTGGACATATTGCCACACCCTACAGCGGGAATCCCTCGCGCTTGAGCGACACGGAGGGCACAATAGGACAGCACCAAAATAAAACATACAACTCATACCAATCTAGATCATCAATCAACCCAAAGACAAAATATATCTACTCAAAACATCATAGGATGGCAACACATCATTGGATCATAGTATGTGGCATAAAGCACCATGTTCAAGTAGGGATTACAGCGGGGTGCGGGAGAGTGGACCGCGTAAAAGAGATGAGGATGGTGGTGATGTTGATGAAGACGATCACCGCGACGATGATTCCCCTCCCGATGGCACTCTGGCGCCACCAAGAGAGAGGAGGAGAGGTTCTCCCCCCCTTGTGCTTCCTCCTACATGGCATCCCCCTAGACGGGGAGAGGTTCCTCCTATGGTCCTTGGCCTTCATGGCGATGATGGCCCCTCCGAGATCCTTCCCCATGGCCTCCGGTGATGATGTCCCCCTCCAGCAGGGTGCCTGAGAGGGCCTAGATTGATTTCTCGTGGCTACAGAGGCTTGCGGTGGCAGAACTTCCGATCTAGGTTATTTTCTGGAGGTTTCTGTATTTATAGGAATTTTTGGCGTCGGTGTCATGTTAGCGGGGGGGTCTCCGAATCGTCCACGAGATAGGGGCCCACGCCCAGGGGTGTGGGCGCGCCCACCACCCTCGTGGACAGCCCGGGACTCTTCTGGCCCAACTCTTTTACTCCAGGGGCTTCTTTTGGTCCATAAAAAATCATCAAAAATTGGCACGTCAATTGGACTCCGTTTGGTATTCCTTTTCTGTAAAACTCAAAAACAAGGAAAAAGCAGAAACTAGCACTGGGTTCTAGGTCAATAGGTTAGTCCCAAAAAGCATATAAATAGCATATAAATGCATATAAAACATCTACGATGGATTATATAATAGCATGAATACTTCATAAATTATAGATACATTGGAGACGTATCAACCCCACAAGGGAGGAGGCCGAATTGGATTGGGGAAGGGGGCGCCACCCCCCTTTCCTTGTCCTACTCCCTCTCCTCCCCCCTTCCACCTCCATGAGAAGGAAAAGAAGGGGGTGAATCCTACTAGGACTAGGAGTCCTAGTAGGACTCCCCCTTATGGCGCGCCCCCTAGGGCCGGCCTCCACTCTCTCCCTCCTATATATACGTGGGCAGGGCACCCCTTGGAGACACCAATTGTTCCAAGACGTGTGAGGTGTCTCTCTCCACGGTTTACTCCTCCAGTCATATTCACTTAGTGCTTAGGCAAAGCCCTGTGCGTATCACATCACCATCACCGTCACCACACCGTCGTGATGACGAAACTCTCCCTCGACCCTCTGCTGGATCAAGAGTTCAAGGACGTCATCGAGCTGAATGTGTGCTGAACTGAAAGGTGCCGTGCGTTCGGTACTTGATCGGTTGGATCACAAAGACGTTCGACTACATCAACCGCGTTAACATAACGCTTCCGCTTTCGGTCTACGAGGGTATGTAGACACACTCTCCCCCTCTCATTGCTATGCATCTCCTAGATAGATCTTGCGTGATCGTAGGAAATATTTTGAAATTGCATGCTACATTCCCCAACAGTGGCATCCGAGCCAGGTCTGTGCGTATATGATATATGCACGAGTAAAACACAATGAGTTGTGGGCGATAATAGTCATACTGCTTACCACCAACGTCTTACTTTGATTCGGCGGTATTGCTGGATGAAACGGCCCAGACCGACACTACAAGACTGCGTTCATGAGACTAGTTATATCGACGTGCTTCGCACACAAGTGGCTAGCGGGTCTCTGTTTCTCCAACTTCAGTTGAATCGAGTTTGACTACAGCCGGTCCTTGTTGAAGATTAAAACAACACACTTGACAAAAAATAGTTGTGGTTTTGATGCGTAGGTAAGAACGGTTCTTGCTAGAAGCCCATAGCAGCCACGTAAAACTTGCAACAACAAAGTAGAGGACGTCTAACTTGTTTTTGCATGGCATGTTGTGATGTGATATGGTCAAGACGTGATGAGATATAAATTATTGTATGAGATGATCATGTTTTGTAAAAGTTATCGGCAACTGGCAGGAGCCTTATGGTTGTCATTTATTGTATGAAATGCAATCGCCATGTAATTGCTTTACTTTATCACTAAGTGGTAGCGATAGTCGTAGATGCAATAGTTGGCGAGATGACAACGATGCTACAATGGAGATCAAGGTGTCGAGCCGGTGACGATGGAGATCATGATGGTGCTTTAGAGATGGAGATCAAAGGCACAAGATGATGATGGCCATATCATGTCACATATTTTGATTGCATGTGATGTTTATCTTTTATGCATCTTATTTTGCTTAGTACGGTGGTAGCATTCTAAGATGATCCCTCACTAAATTTCAAAGTATAAGTGTTCTCTCTGAGTATGCACTGTTGCTACAATTCGTCCTGCCGAGACACCACATGATGATCGGGCGTGATAAGCTCTATGTTCACATACAATGGGTGCAAGCCAGTTTTGCACGTACAAAATACTCGGGTTAAACTTGACGAACCTAGCATATGAAGATATGGCCTCAGAACACTGAGACCGAAAGGTCGAACGTGAATCATATAGTAGATATGATCAACATAGAGATTTTCACCATTGAAAATTACTCCATCTCACACGACGATCGGACATGGTTTAGTTGATTTGGATCACGTGATTATTTAGATGACTCGAGGGATGTAAAAGTGGGAGTTCTTAAGTAATATGATTAATTGAACTTAATTTATCATGAACTTTGTCCTGATAGTATTTGCAATTATGTTGTAGATCAATAGCTCGCGATGTATCTCCCAGTTTATTTTTGATATGTTCCTAGAGAAAAATAAGTTGAAAGATGATAGTAGGAATGACGCGGACTGGGTCCTTGATCTAAGGATTATCCTCATTTCTGCACAGAAGAATTATGTCCTTGATGCACTGCTAGGTGACAGACCTATTGCAGGAGCAGATGTAGACATTATGAACATTTGACAAGCTCGATATGATGACTACTTGATAGTTTATTGCGCCATGCTTTACGGCTTAGAAACGGGACTTCAAAAACGTTTTGAACACCATGGAGCATATGAGATGTTCTAAGAGCTGGAATTGGTATTTCAGACTCAAGCCCGAGTTGAGAGGTATGAGATCTCTGACAAGTACTTGGCCTACAAGATGGAGGAGAATAGCTCAACCAGTGAGCATGTATTCAGAATGTCTGAGTACTACAATCGCTTGAATCAAGTGGGAGTTAATCTTCCAGATAAGATAGTGATTGACAGAGTTCTCTAGTCACTGTCACCAAAAGCTACTAGAACTTCGTGATGAACTATAATATGCAAGGGATGACGAAAACGATTCCCAAGCTTTTCGCTATGCTAAAATCGGTGAAGTTAGAAATCAAGAAATAGCATCAAGTGTTGATGGTTAACAAGACCACTAGTTTCAAGTAAAGGGGCAAAGGAAAAGAAAGGGAACTTCAAGAAAGAATGGCAAGCAAGTTGCTACTCCCGTGAAGAAACCCAGAGCTAGACTTAAGCCTGAAACTGGGTGCTTCTACTGCAAAGGGAATGGTCACTGGAAGTGGAACTACCCCAAGTATTTGGCGGATAACAAGGATGGCAAAGTGAACAAAGGTGTATTTGATATGCATGTTATTGATGTGTACTTTACTAGTGTTCATTGTAACCCCAGGGTATTTGATACCGGTTCAGTTGCTATGATTAGTAACTCGAAACAGGAGTTGCAAAATGAACCTAGACTAGTTAAGGGCGAGGTGATGATGTATGTTGGAAGTGATTCCAAGATTGATAATATCTCCATCGCACACTCCCTCTAACTTTGGTATTAGTGTTGGACCTAAATAAAAGTTATCTGGTGTTTGCATTGAGCATGAATATGATTGGATCATGTTTCTTGCAATACAGTTATTCATGTAAGTCAGAGAATAATTGTTGTTCTATTTACATGAATGAAACCTTCTATTGTCATACACTCAATATAAATGGTTTATTGAATCTCGATCGTAGTGATACACATATTCATAATATTGATGCCAAAAGATGCAAAGTTGATAATGATAGTGTAACATATTTGTGGCATTGCTGTTTAGGTCATATTGGTGTAAAGCGCAGGAAGAAACTCCATGCAGATGGACTTTTGGAATCACTTGATTATGAATCATTTGATGCTTGCGAATCATGCCTCATGGGCAAGATGACTAAGAATCGGTTCTCCGGAACAATGGAGCGAGCTACTGACTTACTGGAAATAATACATATGGATGTATGCGGTCCAATGAGTGTTGAGGCTCGTGGCAGGTATCGTTATTTTCTGACCTTCACAGCTGATTTGAGTAGATGTGGGTATATCTACTTAATGAAACACAAGTCCGAAACATTTGAAAAGTTCAAAGCATTTCAGAGTGAAGTGGAGAATCATCACAAAAAAAATAAAGTTTCTACGATCTGATCACGGAGGCGAATATTTGAGTTACGAGTTTGGCCTTCATTTAAAACAACGTGGAATAGTTTCACAACTCAGGCCATCTGGAACACCACAGCGTAATGGTGTGTCCGAACATCGTAATCATAGTTTATTGGATATGGTGCGATCTATGATGTCTCTTAAGAATTTACCTTTTTGGGGTTATGCATTAGAGACAGCTGTATTCACATTAAATAGGGCACCATCTAATTCCATTGAGACGACATCATATGAACTGTGGTTTCGCAACAAACCTAAGCTGTCGTTTCTTAAATTTTGGGGCTGCGATGCTTATGTGAAAAAGCTTCAACCTGATAAACTCGAACCCAAATCAGAGAAATGCATCTTCATAGGATACCCAAAGGAGACTGTTGGGTACACCTTCTATCACAAATTTGAAGGCAAGCTTTTCGTTGCTAAGAATGGATCCTTTCTAGAGAAGGAGTTTCTCTCAAAAGAAGTGAGTGGGAGGAAAGTAGAACTTAATGAGGTAATTGTACCTTCTCCCGAATTGGAAAGCTGCTCATCACAGAAATCAGTTCCAGTGATGCCTACGCCAATTAGTGAGGAAGGTAATGATGGTGATCATGAAACTTCAGATCAAGTTACTACTGAACCTCGTAGGTCAACCAAAGTACATTCCGCACCAGAGTGGTATGGTAATCATGTTCTAGAAGTCAAGTTACTAGACCATGACGAACCTACGAACTATGAGGAAGCGATGATGTGCCCAGATTCCGCGAAATGGCTTGAGGCCATGAAATCTGAGATGGGATCCATGTATGATAACAAAGTGTGGACTTTGCTGGACTTGCCCAGTGATCGGCAAGCCATTGAGAGTAAATGGATCTTCAAGAGGAAGACAAACACTGATGGTAGTGTGACTATCTACAAAGCTCGACTTGTCGCGAAAGGTTTTCGAGAAGTTCAATGTGTTGACTACGATGAGATTTTCTCACTCGTAGCGATGCTTAAGTCTGTCTGAATCATGTTAGCAATTGCCGCATTTTATGAAATATCGCAAATGGATAACAAAATTGCATTCCTTAATGGATATATTAAAGAAGAGTTGTATATGATGCAACCAGAAGGTTTTGTCAATCCTAAAGGTGCTAACAAAATGTGCAAGCTCTAACGATCCATCTATGGACTGGTGCAAGCATCTCAGAGTTGGAATATACGCGTTGATAGTGTGATCAAAGCATATGGTTTTATACAGACTTTTGGAGAAGCCTGCATTTACAAGAAAGTGAGTGGGAGAACTACGACTTTTTTGATAAGTATATGTGAATGACATATTGTTGATCAAAAATGATGTAGAATTTTCCGAAAAGCATAAAGGAGTGTTTGAAAGGAGTTTTTCAAAGAAAGACCTCGGTGAAGCTGCTTACGTATTGGGCATCAAGATCTATAGAGATAGATCAAGACGCTTAATAAGATTTTTTTTAATGAGTACATACCTTGATAAGATTTTGAAGGAGTTCAAAATGAATCAGTCAAAGAAGAATTTCTGGCCTAAATTATAAGGTATGAAGTTGAGTAAGACTCAAAACCCGACCACGACAGAACATAGAATGAAAGTCATTCCCTATGCCTCATCCATAGGTTCTATAATGTATGCCACGATGTATACCAAATCTATTGTGTACCTTTCCATAAGATTGACAAAATGGTACAATAGTGATCCAAGAGTTCATCACTAGACAACAGTCAAAATTATCGTTAGAAGACTAAGGAGATATTTCTCGGTTATGGAGGTGATAAAGAGTTCGTCGTAAAGAGTTACATTGATGCAAGCTTTGACACCGATCTGGATGACTCTGAGTCATAATCTGGATAAATATTAAAAGTGCGAGCAATTAGCTAGAGTAGCTCTTTGCAGAGCATTGTAGACATAGAAATTTGCAAAATACATACAGATCTGAATATGGCAGACCCATTGACTAAACTTCTCTCACAAGCAAAACATTATCACACCTTAGTACTCTTTGGGTGTTAATCACATAGCGATGTGAAATAGATTATTGACTCTAGTAAACCCTTCGAGTGTTGATCACATGGCGATGTGAACTATGGGTGTTAATCGCATAAAGATGTGAACTATTAGTGTTAAATCACATGGCGATGTGAACTAGATTACTGAGTCTAGTCCAAGTGGGAGACTAAAGAAAATATGCCCTAGAGGCAATAATAAAGATGTTATTTATATTTACTTATATCATGATAAATGATTATTATTCATGCTAGAACTGTATTAACCGGAAACTTAGTGCAAGTGTGAATACATAGACAAACAGAGTGTCCCTAGTATGCCTCTATTTGACTAGCTCGTTAATCAAAGATGGTTAAGTTTCTTGACCATAGACATGTGTTGTCATTTGATGAACAGGATCACATCATTAGAGAATGATGTGATGGACAAGACCCATCCGTTGGCTTAGCATAATGATCGTTAAGTTTTATTGCTATTGCTTTCTTCATGACTTATACATATTCCTCTCACTATGAGATTATGCAACTCCAGAATACCAGAGGAACACCTTGTCTGCTATCAAACATCACAACGTAACTGGGTGATTATAAAGGTGCTCTATAGGTGTCTCCGAAGGTGTTTGTTGGGTTGGCATAGATAAAGATTAGGATTTGTCACTCCGAGTATCGGAGAGGTATCTCTGGGCCCTCTCGGTAATGCACATCACTATAAGCCTTGCAAGCAATGTGAATAATGAGTTAGTTACGGGATGATGCATTACAGAACGAGTAAAAGAGAATTGCCGGTAACGAGATTGAACTAGGTATCAGGATACCAACGATCGAATCTCGGGCAAGTAACATACCGATGACAAAGGGAATGACATATGTTGTTATGTTGATAAAGATCTTCATAGAATATGTAGGAGCTAATAAGAGCATCCAGGTTCTGTTATTGGTTATTGACCGGAGATGTGTCTCAGTCATGTCTACATAGTTCTTGAACCCGTAGGGTCCGCATGCTTAACGTTCGATGATGATTTGTATTATGAGTTATGTGTTTTGGTGATCCAAGTTTGTTCGGAGTCCCGGATGAGATCACGGACATGAAGAGGTGTCTCGAAATGGTTGAGAGGTAAAGATTGATATATTGGAAGGTAGTATTTAGACACCGGAAGGGTTCCAGAGTGTATCGGGTACATATCGGAGTACCGGAGGTGTTACCGGAACCCCCTGGGGAAAGATATGCGCCACATGGGCCATAGGATGGAGGCTAACCAGCCCACAAGGGGCTAGTGCGCCCCCCACAAGGGAGGAGGCCGAATTGGATTGGGGAAGGGGGCGCCACCCCCCTTTCCGTCTCCTACTCCCTCTCCTTCCCCCTTTCCACCTCCATGGGAAGGAAAAGAAGAGGGTGCCGAATCCTACTAGGACTAGGAGTCCTAGTAGGACTCCCCCCCTTATGGCACGCCCCCTAGGGCCGGCCTCCTCCCTCTCCCTCCTTTATATACGTGGGCAGGGCACCCCTTGGAGACACCAATTGTTCCAAGCCGCGTGAGGTTTTTCTCTCCACGGTTTACTCCTCCAGACATATTCACGTAGTGCTTAGGCGAAGCCCTGCGTGTATCACATGACCATCACCATCACCACGCTGTCGTGCTGACGAAACTCTCCCTCGACCCTCTACTATATCAAGAGTTCGAGGGACGTCATCGAGCTAAACGTGTGTTGAAATCGGAGGTGTCTTATGTTCGGTACTTGATTGGTTGGATCGCAAAGACGTTCGACTACATCAACCGCGTTAACATAATGCTTCCGCTTTCGGTCCACGAGGGTACGTAGACACACTCTCCCCCTCTCGTTACTATGCATCTCCTAGATAGATCTTGCATGATCGTAGGAAACTTTATGAAATTGCATGCTACGTTCCCCAACTAGGTTAGCTTAAAGGGGTTAAATGAGACAAAGGACACATAGAGTTTAGGGATAATTGATTTTATGCCCCTAGTTGGGTCACACTCGGCAGGTTTACCCCTAGTTTCTAAAAACACTTGTTCCCTCCCAAACCACTTTGCTCCTCTTATGCTTTTGCCCTTGGACCGTTTGACCATCACTTTGAAAACTTCATAAAAAACTCATACTAACTCAGAAAAATTCAAATAAGATATCAAAATGTTCAGAAAAGCATCACCTATATGTGCATGTAATTTGCATTCATGAAAAAAGTGTTGGCCAATCCCCATCTTAGTTTTAGCTCATATGATCTTAGCATGAACAGTAAAATCTAAAAAAATCAAAAAATTCTAAAAACAATTGGTGGCAAACTTTGACCAATGTTTTGAGTGCTTGCCAAGTTTCATAAGGGTACGACATTTGTGGAAGTCATGGCAAAAAAACAAAAATAAATGCTCCAAAATTTCATTTTTTTGCCACGAATTCCAGGAATGTCATTCCCTTATGAAACTTGGGAAGCACTCAAAACATTGGTCAAAGTTTGCCACCAAATTTTTTCAGAATTTTTAGAATTCTTTTAGATTTTACTGTTCATGCTAAGATCATATGAGCTAAAACTAAGATGTGGACTGGCCAACACTTTTTTCATGAATGCAAATGACATGCACATATAGGTGATGCTTTTCTAAACATTTTGATATCTTATTTGAATTTTTCTGAGTTAGTATGATTTTTTTTATGAAGTTTTCAAAGTGGTGGTCAAACAGTCAAAGGGCAAAAGCATAAGAGGAGCAAAATGGTTTGGGCAGGAACAAGTGTTTTCGGAAACTAGGGGTAAACCTGCCGAGTGGGACACAACTAAGGGCACCAAATTAATTATCCCTAGAGTTTATACTGGTTCAGCCCCTTGCGGTGAAGGTAAATGCCTAATCCAGTTTGGGGTTGTATTTCCAGGGTTCAATTACCAGGGAGCGAATACGCTTCACCTAGTTCTCGTCTCTTGTTTCTTGCACCTAACTCGCCACCGGGTCACCCCTTTATATACACAGGTTGATGCCCGGCGGCTTACAGAGTCCCGGCCGGCTCATACACAATGTGTCCAGCTCGATGACTAACTAAGTGTGCCTTACAATAAAAGTCATACTTATGGCGGTTCATCCTCTTGGGCCTTAAGTCGCCTCTGGGTATTGGGACTCCAATGGACTTCCTATGAACCGCCATCTTTGTTGCTAAGCCGCCAGTGGTATAAACCAGCCTCTCCTGGGTGGTTCATATCCAATAGTTATATCTTCAACATTAGGCCCCAGGTTGATTTGAACTTGTTCATATCAATCTTCAATACCTGGCTTGTAAAAACTTTGCACCACTTGTTTGATAAACTTTGTTGTTAGCTCGCCATGATGTCATCTCATAGAATCTTCTTAAACCGCCACGGCATCATCTTGCATTAATCTCGCACAAGGCCCATAACATCTTAATTGATCCTTATCTTAATAATCATCCCGGAAAACGAGGCGTCCATATAGCCACATGATGATTTTGGCCTCCTCAATTCCTTCTCATGCCTTGTATCCACCCCAATATAAAAAGGGACGGGGGTTCTTTTCATTTCCCCCTCGCTTCCTCATCTTCATCTTCCTCCTTCAGACAGTCGCACCTGCGCTCAAGCTCTGTTGCCGCGACCTTTCACCACTACACCAACTCAGGCCGCCGCATCAACCTGATCAGACCAAAGAACTCCGGCACGCCACCGCTGCCCCTCGTTGTCTGTAAGTGTTCCTCTTGTTTCACCTCAGATCTACATTAGGGTTTCATCGGTTCGTCGGTATTCTTCGCCGTTCTTTGTTGTTTCCTTCAAACCACCTAGCTTTTGATCTGAATATGCCATGAACCTTGTTCGGTAGTAGTTTAGCATGCATTTTTATCATCATAATAGCATCTCTTCATAGAAGATCTCATCGAAGTACCCAATTTTCTACTGCCGCCACCTTAGGTTTAGAATTTTACTGCTTTTTCCACACTGTGGTAGATCCAAAATTATTGCCGCAGCAAACCTGTTTGTCCGACACTTGGCAAAATTTCCACTGATAAATTTGAAGTACCATAACTGCCATGGCAGCTTATACTGTAAACCATGATCCACCATATGACACTAGGCCTTGTTTAAACCGCCATCATATGCTTCATAACTTGCATAACCCAACAATGCTTCTCCGGTTTAACCATGCTTTCATCCTTAAAATTTTGGCTCTGCATCATATACTTGAGTTTTAAACTCTGTCCAGCTTTAATAGCAGAATCCTTAACCCGGTAGATACCATTAGTCCTTTTAAGCCGCCAATATGAATATATGTGTACTTCAATGTTCATTCTCCGGCTCAACACGCCAACCATTTGTAGCACTTTGTTTTTGAATCACTGGTCTAACTTAACAGTATAACCTTAAACCTGTAACACTACTTTCTTTTAGACTTTTCTCCAAAAATGGTCAAAACTATCACTGCCTACAACCTGGTCATTTCCGGGTCACCGAGGAAGACTTGAACGACTATGTTCAGACAGGTGTTTTAGCCAAAATAGATGTCATCCATTGGAGGGTTCCGGGCACTGAAACTCCTGCCGAGCTGAAAGATGGTGAAGTATTTGTCTTTACTGATCATATGGACCCGGGCTTCAGCCCTCCCGGCTCAAAATTCTTCTATGATGTGTTGCATTTCTTCAAGCTCCATCCACAAGACATCGGCCCAAATTCTTTTTCAAACATATGCAACTTTCAAGTGTTCTGCGAAGTATACCTTCAACAGGAACCCACCATAGAGTTATTCAGGGAATTTTACTATTTAAACCGACAGAGTGAGTTTACAGATGGTCAGAGCCTAGAGTTAGGTGGTATTTCAATTTAGAGACGGAAAGAAGCCACCTTCCCCGTTGCCAAAATGCCCAGTCATCCTAAGGACTGGAACCAGACTTGGTTTTATTTTTGGGATACATCTCCAGAGGGTGAAATTCTCCTGTCGGGTTACCGTGAGCACCGGCTTAGCAATCAACATCCACTCCCTGACCGGATTAATACAATGGAACGGGCCAAATATGCACCCATCTTTTCAAAGATCCGAGCCTTCCACTACAAAAAAAATACACTTCCGTGATGATACATGTTTGTCACAATAGGTCGCGTTTTCTATCATGCATGTACATCCATGACAATTTTATGACAGAATCAAGATAGTCATACCTGTGCTGTCGTAGAAGTGTTCCATGACATTACAAAAATTATCATCATGGAAGTGTCCACTTCCGTGATGATAAATCGCGCGTCATAGAAGTGCTTTCGTCAAGGGTGACCGACACGTGGCATCCACCGTAACGGAACATCGTTAAGCTATCGGGTCGGTTTTTGGATCCGATAACCCATTAACAGCCCCGACCAATGGGGATTTTCCACGGGTAAAATCATCATTGGCTGGAGGAAACACATGTCGGCTCACCATTGGGACAGATGTCATCCACTCATTGGACAGAAGGCGCCTATGATACATCGACACGTGGCACGACCCAACAGAGGCCCATTCTTGTGAAAAGGCCGGCCCATTTGACTTGGTCAAAAGGTGGCGGGCCGGCCCATGTAAAGTCTGTTAACGGCCTGTTCGCATATAGCCCATTTACAGCCCGCTTGTCAGGACCCCGACTCGATGTCACATCGATCTAGCCGGTAACACCTCATATCACTTTGCGGCCTCACGCACGGTATCCCCACGGGTGTCGTCTTACCTTTTCCTGGGACCGTTTGCGCCTTTTGGCTCACGTATATGATAGTGTCGCTAGCATCCATATGATAAGGAGCCCGGGCTGACATGACTAGTCGTAAACCCAAAGTGGCACAGACTTACAGGGACAGGCATCCATGACCCAGCTTCGAACGTGTCGGTCATCAGCAAGTGGGTCCGGGCTGTAGCACTGGGCTAGCAGGACTCCGGTAAACCGGGCTGTAGCGGGCTAACAGGACTCCGGTACTCAAAGCGTGACATTTCCCCGAAGGGACAGACACAGGAACGAAGAAGGACACATGCCGGCCAGCCTAAGTGTTCCAGAGCAGTAGCAAGCTACCATGGCTCAGCGGTAACACTAGGAGACATTTCCCGGTAAGAGAGGCTACTAAAGATAAACAACTAGATAGTCAGATCCCACACATACCAAGCATTTCAATCATACACACAATATGCTCGATATGTGCAAATACAACGAAGCATCACAACATGACTCTACGACACAAGTACTTTATTTAAGGCTCAGGGAGCCATACATAACATACACAAAGGTACGGGTCTCACGACCCAACATACAAGTCATACAGTCATACAAACCAGCAGCGGAAGTACATTGTCTGAGTACAGACAATTAGTAAAATAAAAGAGGCTTGGAAAGCCTAACTATACTACGTGGTCCATCACAAGCTCAGGGTCACCACCTGGGTCTTTAGCCTACTCGTTGATGTCAACGTCTACATAGAACCCATCAGAAGGGGTTGCAGCGTCTTCTGTAAAAATGTAGATTATAGCAACATGAGTACAAAGGTACTCAGCAAGACTTACATCAGATCCTACATACATGCATAGTATCAAGAAGGGTTGGTGGAGTTATTGCAGCAAGCCAGCTTTGACTCTTGGCTAGGCTATCCTACGATACTTCAATTTGAAATGGTTTTGCGCACACGAGTCCACTACTCACCACTTCAATACACTACCAAGGATCCACCTCCGTCTTCCTACGGAAGAGCCATCCTCGGCACTCACACTTATATTGAGGCTTTTAGTAGTTTCCATTTACTTGTCTATGAACTGTATAGGCAACCAAGTAGTCCTTACCGCGGACGCGGCTATTCGAATAGATTATGATAACCCTGCAGGGGTGTACTTCTTCATACATGTTTCCACCACTTAGCGTCTGCACACGACATGTGCTCGGCAGACTTCAAGCGAAAGCCGACGTGGGTGTAGACCACGACCTACCTAAACACTTAAGCCTCTAGTCCAGGTTTATCGCCTATTCAGGTTCCATCCGCAGGGAGTCCGGCCGAGGTTTCCCATACGGCCCCGAACGATGTGAACAAGGTTCCCGAGATACCTAACGGGTATTCGGTACACCCGGCCACGTACCTACCGCATCACAGCCCACCCCTACGGTCAGCGCTGTCCACGGCCTCCAGTAGGCTACAAACACCAGAAACTACTTGCAACTCCTGGACAGAGAGCTAGGGTGAATAAGAAGTCGAGCGGGGTCATATTTCAGGGCCCAATGCATGGTAGTAGCTGTATCTTAAATCGCATATACAGATCTCAGTGCTTAAGGTCGGCTTCAATGAAACAACCCACCATGTACTCCTACATGGCCTCTCATCGATACCTTTACCAAATCGTGTTCACCACACCACTCTCATTACCGACATAAACATTTCACTCTAGCCCATCACCCAGATGAACCAGACCTGACACGACTCTAAGCATAGCAGGCATAGCAAGGTAGGAACAACACATACATATGACTCAATCAACTCCTACACATGCTAGTGGGTTTCATCTAGTTACTGTGGCAATGACAGGTCATGCAGAGGAAATGGGTTCAACTACCGTAGCACACAGCAGTTTGAAACGCGTTGTCTTAATGCAGTAAAAGAGAGCAGGAGCGAGAACATGGGATTGTATCGATATGATCAAATGGTTGGTTGCTTGCCTGATGGTTCGATGCACTGATACGGTTCTTCGTTAGGGTAATCACGGTACTCCTCGGGGGCAGAACCTGTCGCAAGGACACCGATACACAACCATCACCAAACAATGTGCAACAATATGATGCATGCATGAAACATAGCAATATGAGTGTGTTGGGCTAATGCTACTAAAACCAAAAGGGTTTGAACAAATTTGAATCAAAGATTCAAATTTCAAACTCAAACATGGCCTTTTAAAGTGCTTTTCCTTGTTCTTCTTAAAACATCAATTTAACTTGTTTGATCATGCATGAAAATAGTACAGATGGATAGATTGGATTTTTCTGATCATTTTTCATATATAATTTGTCCAATTTGGAGTTACAGAATAAAATTTATGAATTTTTGAAGTTTAAATAATATTCTGGAATTTCCTGATTAAATTTAAATCCAGAAATTATAATTACTGCGCCAGCATGACGTCAGCATGACGTCAGTGGTCAACTGCGGCTGGCTGGAGTCAAACCTGATGTGTGGGGTCCACACGTCAGTGACAGGGGGGTTAAACAGGGTTAGTTTAATCCTAATTAGGGGTTAGTGGCGCTGGGGGCCCACTGTCAGTGTCAGGGGGTTAACCATTAGTGGTTAGCACTAATCCTAATTAGCTACAGGGCTGGGCCCACCTGTCAGGGACTCAGGGGGTGTCCTGCCGTGGTCAAAGTGGGTCAAACCCACCGACGACGTGACGCCGGCGAGGTCCGAGACGGCGGCGCAACGCGGGATCGCGCTACAGGGCACGGGCGAGGCCGTGCTTGGGCTCGTTGGAAAGCTCTTGCTCCCGCGCGTCGAACGGTGGCCGTGGCTGGGCCTGGGGTGGCCGGAGTCGACGGCGGCGAGCTCGGCTGCGGCCGCCGGAGTTCGGGTGCGGTCGGGATCGGTGTTGCAGGGGGTTTGGGGAGGCGTTAGTGCGTGCTGCGTACTCCTAGTGAGGTGTGGAGCACGATAGTGTGCTCGGTTGGGTGCTACGGTGACCGTGGCCACGACGGCGACATCGCCGGCGGCGTGGAGCTCTCGGCCAAGGTGGGGCTAGGGCCTAGAGATCGAACGAGACCAGGGGAGAAGGGGGAAACGACTCGGGGGCTCACCGCGGAGCTGCATGGATGGTTAGCGGGCTCGGGGACGCGCTGGAGACGGCAAATTTGACGGCGACGATGGTCGGAACCTGAAGAGGGGAACGGCGACGTGGCGGCGATGCAGGGCTTCCGGGGAGTTGTGGGTCGGTGGAGAGGGAAGAGGGGGTCGAGGCGGAGCTCCTGAGCGAGTCGGGGGAGCGAGGGGTGGCCGGAGACGGCTGCTGTGGCGAACGGCGGCGAGGGTGGTGTTCGGCCGTGAGAGAGAGAGAGAGCGAGGGAGAGGAGGGAAGAGCCGGGGGAGAGTGAGAGAGAGCAGGGGGGAGGCGTGGCGTCGTCCAGGGGCATCGAGGCGAGGAGGGGAGGGCAGGCAGGCAGGGAGAGAGGTGGCGTGGCGCGGTGGCGCGCGCGCGCGCCGGCCACACTCCCCTCCCTCTGTCGGGATGAAGACGACAGAGGAGGGAGGTGGGCTGGGCCGGCTGCTGGCTGGGCCAGCCAGCTGGCTGGGCCGCACAGTGGAGGAGCCCAGGTAAGCTTCTCCCTTTTATTTTTTTTTCTGTTTTCTAATTTCTGACATTTGTTTTGATTTAAAAAATATATTAAATCATTTATTTAACTTATGCCAATTTTTGCAGGGGCTAGATATATTATTCCAGAGCTCCTTTATATATGGCATAATATTTGGACATATATTAATATATATAATTAATATATTTCCAATGCAAATATTTATGCATTAATTCCAAATGCCCAAAATAAATACCTATGAGCTCTTAAAAATATTGGTTTGATTTTTATCTCTGTCCAATATTTTCAGAGAGCAACATGAGCATTTTCTTGGACCCTTTTGGAGAAATTTTTATTTGGGTCATTTTCAAAATGATTCTGAGGGTTTCACAGATCCCCATTTCAAGTTTCTGGTGAAAGAGTAAACATGATGCAACACTCTAATGCATGGCTAACTAGGATGTGACAACTCACCCCCACTCAAAAGAATCTCGTCCCGAGATTTGGGTTCCTCCGGGAAGAAGGCGGGATACTCGAGTCAAAGACGATCCTCCCTTTCCCAAGTTGCTTCATCCTCAGAATGGTGCGACCATTGAACTTTGAGAAACTTGATATTATGACGTCGGGTGGTACGTTCGGCCTGATCGAGGATACGAATGGGGTACTCTCGATATGTAAGATTATCTTGGAGATCAAGCGTTTCGTGGTCCACTTCACGGATAGGATCCGAGAAGCAACGCCTGAGTTGAGAAACGTGGAAGACATCGTGGACTCTGGAGAGGTGCGGAGGTAGTTCCAACTGGTAGGCAACTTCTCCTCGTTTGGCGAGAATGCGAAAAGGTCCAATGTAACGAGGAGCCAATTTGCCTTTGATACCGAAACGATGGGTTCCCTTCAGAGGGGTGACCCGAAGATAAGCCTTCTCGTCAACCTCGAAAGTCATAGCCTTATGTTTTCGGTCATATTGACTCTTTTGACGAGATTGGGCTGTTTTCAACTTTTCACGAACGATGCGAACTTGTTCTTCTGCTTCCTGAATCATGTCCGGGCCAAAGAATTGTCTTTCCCCGGTCTCTGACCAGTTAAGGGGTGTTCGACACCATCGTCCATAAAGAACTTCAAAAGGGGCTTTACCCAAGCTAGATTGATAGCTGTTGTTGTAAGCGAATTCGGCAAATGGAAGGCACTTCTCCCAGTCCATTCCGAAAGAGATAACAGAGGCTCGAAGCATGTCTTCTAGAATTTGGTTGACGCGTTCCACTTGACCACTCGACTGAGGGTGGAAAGCGGTGCTAAAGGAGAGACGAGTCCCCATAGCATTTTGGAAACTTTCCCAAAATCGAGAGGTGAAAAGACTTCCTCGATCCGAGTTAATTTCCAAAGGAACACCATGGAGAGACACTATTCGGGAGATGTACAAATCTGCCAGCTGACTAGCGGTTATACTCTCACGAACAGGTAAGAAATGGGATACTTTGGAAAGACGATCGACCACGACGAAAATAGCATTATTCCCTCTCTTGGTCCTGGGAAAACCGGTAATGAAATCCATACCAATTTTATCCCATTTCCATTCAGGAATAGCTAAGGGTTGAAGGGTGCCAGCAGGCCGTTGGTGCTCTGCTTTTACACGACGACAGACGTCGCAATTAGAAATAAACTGAGCAATTTCTCTCTTCATCCTAGTCCACCAGAACCTCTGGCGTAGGTCCTGATACATCTTAGTACTACCGGGATGAATGGTGAGAGGAGATTCATGAGCTTCTTTAAGGATCAATTGCCGTAGATGCTGGTTCTTGGGAACCACTAGACGGTTCTCAAAGTACACCACACCATGATTATTTGTGGAGAAACAACTAGCACCTCCGCTAGCAATGTTCTCTTTGATTTTAGATATTCCCTTATCTCGCCTTTGGGCAGCGATGATTTGATCCGTAAGAGTAGGTTTTGCTACCAAGGTGGAAAGAAAACCTTGAGGTACAATGTGAAGGTTAAGCTTCCAAAATTCCTCATGAAGGAGCGGTTGACTTTGTTGTAACATCAGGTTGTTACAATAAGATTTACGACTTAGCGCATCAGCCATGACGTTGGCTTTCCCTGGGGTGTAGGTTATTCCTAAGTCGAAGTCTGTGATCAATTCAACCCAACGTCTCTGCCTGAGATTCAAATCCGGTTGGGTGAAAATGTACTTCAGACTTTGGTGATCAGTGAATATTTCGCAATGATTACCGAGGAGGTAATGTCGCCAGGTCTTAAGTGCATAGACTACGGCTGCAAGCTCTAGATCATGAGTAGGATAATTCTCCTCATGTGGGTGCAATTGCCGTGAAGCGTAAGCAATTACGTGTCGATCTTGCATAAGAATGCAACCTAGTCCTTGTCGCGAGGCGTCGCAGTAGATAACAAAGTCCTTGGAAAAGTCTGGCGGTACCAGTACGGGAGCAGAGGTCAGGCGTCTTTTCAGTTCCTGAAAGCTGTGCTCACATTGTGGAGTCCATTCGAACTTTTTATCTTTCTTGAGGAGTTCGGTTAGAGGTTTAGCAACTTTGGAGAAGTTCTCGACAAAGCGACGACAATAGCTCGCTAAGCCTAGAAAACTCTGAACTTGCTTGACCGATTCAGGTGGAGTCCAATTAAGGACGGCTTGAACTCGCTCAGGGTTAACAGCAATACCTTTACCAGATATTACATGACCCAGATAGGTCACTTCTGACAACCAGAATTCACATTTAGAAAATTTGGCATAAAGGCGATGCTCTCGAAGTTTCTTCAACACTAGCCTTAGATGTTCGGCATGTTCTTCCTCGTTCTTGGAGTAGATGAGTATATCATCGAGGTAAACCACGACGAATTTATCCAAATACTCCATGAAGATTGAGTTCATTAACCGAGAAATGGTGGCTGGAGCATTGGTTAATCCGAAGGACATGACGGTGTACTCGTATTGGCCATAATGAGTAACAAAGGCCGTTTTAGGAATGTCCCCGTTTCTGATTTTGATTTGATGGTAGCCCAACCTCAAATCCATCTTGGAGAAGACTGAGGATCCAGCAAGCTGATCATACAGATCGTTGATCCTGGGAAGTGGATATTTGTTCTTGATTGTGACCAAATTGACAGGTTGGTAATCTACAACCATCCGGTCCGTACCATCCTTCTTCTTGACGAATAGGACGGGGCAAGCCCACGGAGATGAACTAGGGCGGATGAAACCCTTTTTCAAGGATTCATCGAGTTGTTTCTTAAGCTCGGCTAGTTCTAGTGGTGCCATCTTATAAGGTCTTCTAGCAATCGGAACAGTTCCGGGGATGAGGTCGATTACGAACTCAACATCCCTGTCAGGTGGAACACCTGGCAATTCCTCTGGAAAGACATCCGGGAAGTCACGGACTACCGGAATGTCCTCAAGGTCTGGCAAAGGGCTGGCGTTAAGAGAATATAATTGTCGCTTGGCTATTCGGGTCAAGACATTGACTATCTTCCCCGAAGGATGGGTGAGTTGAACAGTCCTAGAGAAGCAATCAATTTTGGCTTGATGAGCTGACATCCAGTCCATACCCAAAATGATATTAATATCTGAAGATTTAAGGGCTATCAAAGACGCGAGAAAAACAAGTCTGTCGACTTGGATTTCATTTCCATAACTTACCCTAGAGGTCTGCCATCTAGAACTAGGGGTAGAAATTTCCATAGTGGATGGCATGTCACAGAATGCAACGTTATGCAAACGAGCATAATTTTCGGATATAAAAGAATGAGAGGCTCCTATATCGAAAAGAACAGATGCCGGGTGGCAATTTACAAGAAGCGTACCGAGAACGACGTTGGGATCCTCTTGAGCTTCTTCGGCAGAGATACAGTTGACATGGCCACGTGAAGCGGTGACCGGTTTAGCATGAAACACTTTCCCTGTCGGCTTGCCACGGCCAACAGCTTTAGCAGATTGATTGGGGTTGGTCTGGGGACACTCACGCATATAGTGACCAGATTCCCCACACTTGAAACAAGTCACGGAACTGGTACGTGGAGGAGCATTATTGATTGGACCCCCATAGGGCTCGGCTGGAGCAGACTGTTGAACGGGGCGAGGCGCCTGGAAAGATGGCCTCGGTGTGAACCTGGGTGGCAGGGCGGTGTTGGGTACCCACACGCGGCGCTTCTGAGGACCAGCACCGGATGAGGAACCCATATCACGGCCATGCTTGCGTGTTGCGTCGTAGTCAGTCTGACCAGTTTCAGCACTGATGGCTTTATTGACAAGTTTCTGAAAAGATGTGCACTCATGCAGACGGAGGTCGCGGCGAAGCTCAGGACTAAGTCCCTTACGGAACCTTGCTTGCTTCTTGGCGTCAGTAGAAACTTCCTCGGTTGCATATCGTGCGAGATTACCAAACTCCCTACTGTAAACATCCACAGAAAGTCGGCCTTGGGTGAAATTGCAGAATTCCTCACGTTTACGGTCCATGAGACCCTCCGGAATGTGATGTTCACGGAAAGCCTCGCTGAACTCAGCCCAGGAAGTGACATGGCCCGCTGGGCGCATAGCTCCATAATTCTCCCACCATAGACTGGCGGGGCCTTCAAGATGATATGCAGCAAAGGTGACCTTGTCAGCCTCCGCTACCAGCGCGGAACGCAGTTTGTGAGAGATACTGCGAAGCCAGTCATCAGCGTCGAGAGGCTCGACGG